>NC_056725.1:377307329-377424829 GCF_019279795.1 Protopterus annectens
ACATAGCTTTGTATGTTAGGCAGAGATCGCCTCTGAGTAGGCAATATGCGACAGAGTAAAGCTGGAGTTTTTTGAGAACGTCTGCATAGGGCATCTGTTTGAGGCCAGTAATCCTCTTTGTGAGGTAATTCTGTGGCCTTTCCAGTTGTTGTAGAGGTCTTGTGAGGTACATACCAAATGGGGCGTTATACTCTATAATGGGTACAATGAGTGATGAGTAGAGGAGAACAATGACCTCTTTTTTTCTGGATGAGAAACCTTTTGTGATGAGGTAGCCACGTAGAAGGATTTCCTGACCACTGTGGCAATGTGATTATCAAGGGAGACATTACTGTCCACCTGTGTCCCAAGGTCTCATCACACTTTCGGCGTTAAGTAGACTACCACTTATGTGGTAGTTCATGGGTACAGCGTTTTTACCAAAGGGGACGACAATACACTTTTTGGCATTGAGCTTCAGGCCATGGCTTTGACACCAGGCATCTGTCTCAGTGAGAGTGGCACCTGCATACATCTCTTGGACTGGTGGGACAGGTTATAAGGGAAGTCTTGGGTTGAATGAGACTTGGTCCAACCAGCAGAGGGTCTCCTTCCTTAGGCATGGAAGGAAGGGAATGTGGTGGTCCAAGGGGTGAGAGTGTTGGGTCCATGTGGACCTCAGGTACCACTGAAGTTTTCTCATGTGGAGTCTTGCCAATGGCAATATGGGTATAGTGGAAACCATATGACCCAGGAGTCAGATATTGCCTCACTGTCATGGCAGTGGTGTGGAGGACTGACCGCAGATACAGCTTCAGGCCACCTTTTCACCATCTTTTGGGGGTGGAAGGAATGCCTTCATAACATCTGTCCTTATTCTGTACCCCAGGAAAACTTGGTCCTGGGAGGGGTTTAGATTGGACTTGGGGTAACTGATGTTAAAACCCAAAGGGCAAGGCACAGAACTGAAAATGAGAGGGAACCCCCAGAAAATCATAAATATTTCCTGTAGCTGGGTCTTACAGGAATATGCAGATAGTACATGCTGCATGTCCAAGGTGAACAGAAATGCCTGAAGCATTAGCAGTGGAAAGATGGTCTGTAGAGTAAGCATGCGGAAGGTGGGTAACTTGTAGGAAAACATTCAGGTGGGAAAGATCCAGGATAGGCCTCCATGGGACATCTTTCCTTGGGACTAGGAAAAGTCTGGAGTAAAATCATTTCCCCTTTTCTGACAAAGGGACAGGCTGGATAGTCCCTTGAGAAAGATTTGTCTAAGACTGTCTGGAAAAGGGGTAGCTGATCTTTGGGTGGCTGTGGGATGCCTCTTAGGGAGGGAGGAATGATCCAGGTCATGGAATAACCCTTTTTTATAACAGACAAGACCTACTTGTCTGGGGTAATGCTTTGCCAGTTTGGAAGACAGTGAGTTAAGGATAGGGGAATGGAATCTGGAGGGAGGGGGAGGCAAGGGTAGGTAGTCACAGACACCTGCCCTGTCCTGAAACTGAGGTTTCTGAGCTGGAGTCTGAGCATGCCTGGAAGGAGGCTGCTGCTTCCTGGTGCTCTTTTTGCACAGAGTGAGGGGTAGGAGCAGAACGTTTCCTAATGAACTGAGTCTTGAGATAACTCCTATGAAATTTAGAGCTTGAGGACATGAACAAATGTTTTAGGTCTTGTAATTCTTACTCCTTTTTCTTAAGGGGTTTAAAGACCTCTGCCAGTTTAGCCCCAAAAACGGCAGAATTGTCCAGGGGTGTATCCAGATGTTTAACCCTTATATCATCAGGTAAGGGTTGAAAGTCTTAGCCATGAATACCTTCTAGAGACAGAGGCAGAACCTGCAGATCTGGCCGAGGCTACGGCAGCATCACAGCTGCATCTAATCGAATGTCTTGTCACTTAAGGAGATGAGGCTAGATATTTCAGCCTTAAAAGGTGAGTCTGGTAGATCAGCCAAAAGTTTGGAAACCTGAGTCAAGAAGGCCAAGGCATACTTAGACATGTTTGTCGAGTAGTTGACCATCCTAAAGGCCAAAGTGGCAGAGGTGTATACTTTCTTGCCAATGCTTTACAAGGTCTTACTGGACTTATCTGTGGTTAGGACAGAGGTGGAGGAGAAGTAGTCTGGATGGTTTGTCTGCAGATACTGAGACAGTGTGAGGGTCTGCAACTGGATATTTAATCAGAAATTTAGCCCCTTCAGGGACCTTCTAGAACCTGTAAGGCCTTCGAGGGGCTGATGGTTGGGAGTCGGCGTTCAAAGAAGCTGCACTGAAGGCATCCAAAAAGGCTGGCAAGACTAGAGGGATGGCAGAAGGTGAAGGTGCGTCCATCTGTAAGAGCTCGTAATGTCTCTTTTGAACCTTGGACATTTTGGAGAAATCCCACTTAAATTTCTCATTTTAGAGATGGTTTCACCAAAGGTGAGGTCCTCTCCTGAGGAGTCAGTCTCAACAGAGTCCTCCTCTGGGGAAGCATACCCCAGAGGGGAATGCATCTGGAAGGTGTAGGAAAAGAAGTCCTCTGAAGAAGAGTCCGAAGAAGCTTCAGCTTCAGGAGGAAGAGTATCTTCAGCCCGAGGCCTAGGACTAAAGTGGAGGAGCAACCACAGAAGGCCCAAGGGCCATGAAGGTATTAAATAAGTTCTGGGAAAAAGCTTGCCAATAAGACAAGCTATCTGGAGGGGAAATGACATGTTTTGTCTTTTGTCTTCTTTTTAGGGAAATGGTAGGCCTGGAGGGTGTAGGGCCTAAGGAGAGTCTAAGTTCTGGCTGTTCTGAAACAGTGGAAGGACCTAACAGGACATCCATTGTGAGCCGGAGTTCCCCCTTGTCATCAGTGCCCAATGTCTGCAAAACCTCCACAGACGTGCCTTCTGCCCTAGGCCCTGCACCCTCCTGAATGGTACCCACTATACCTAACTTGGCAGTTTCCATACGTTCCTCCAGGCAAATGTCAGCCACAGGAGGAACATCAGGTGGAGGAAGCGCATTAGTAGGTTCAGGCCTGGAAACTTTGGCCTTTTTTGGTGGCTCATGGTCTGACCGGATGGCCCATCCATTGCCAGAGCCAGACGCTGGTTTTCTAAGTAGATGTTTAGGGCATGTAGACAGCTGTGGGATGTTTTAGGAATGAAGGCCTGACAAATCACGCAGGTTTTGTGGTCGTGGTTAGGCCCTAGGCAGAAAAGGTAGAGGCTGTGGGCGTCCTTATGGGAGATCTGACGTCCACACCTGCACTTTCCTTTCCTGGATGACATGAACCTAAACAGACATGCAGTGACCAAAGAGAGAATACAAAAAATAGCCCCAACGGGGTACTTATCTTAAATTTGAAGATCCAACAGCAGGGATGGCAGGAAGAGCTGACATTTGACTGGTGGCAGAGAAGTTTTGAGGAAAGGTTACATGCAGACGTAACTGTTATGCTCAAAGCTCCCTACGGCCAACATCAGACATCCCATGTACCTAGTAGTGTCTAGAAGCTTTTGTATATTGGCTGGACCTTTGGGTAGCTAAGAAGAGGATAACCAAAGGGTTCTGAATACTGCAACATGAGAATAGAAGGACATCTAAGATAACTACAGAAAAGATTGCCTGTACCACCTATCACTTCATGAGTGCATATTATGATAACAAACAAATTCTTCTTTGAATTCAAATAGCACCTGCAAGCAAGCTTTTCAGGGGACCCAAAATAGGGTCTTAAGATAATTTGCTCAACATGGATATACACAGTTCCCACTTCTCCAGGAAAACTGACTTTACCTACTCTCCTTTCAGTCAATAATTCTGCCTTATAAATCTGGCAAACTATAGTTCAACATTCCAGAAACTCTGGCATTTCAGTTGACTTCCAATGCAAAGTAATGGACTTTTTTGCCACCAACATACCTATCTGGTGTGGGGCTTTATAATTTGACATTGTGCCATAGATTATTATATTCTCCATGTCCTTGTTAGTTATCTGATATACTGTTTCCCAAAACTTGGGACCAAAATTGACAAACCCCAAGGCACCTCCAAAAGAAGTGACTCAAAGTCTGGAAAATTACATCTCCGGCACACAGCAGTAGATTGGCAGGGTCTCCTGAGCATGACACCAGAAGTTATAAATAACTTATAAAAGCATTGCCAGGCAAACAACATCCACCATACAGTTCAAACTCAGTGCAGGAAATCTGGACTAATCCCTAAATAATGGGGGGAAACTATCCAAAATTCGGTAGAATTTTAAATATTGCTCTTATAAACTTAAAGTTGCTAAAATAACAAGGTTTCTGTCAGCATGAATTTTCTGAAGGATATGAAGCCAAACTGAAATGTATGTTATTAATTAGAGACTTCAATCCTCAGTGATTTGCCAGAAAACCACACATTTTAAGTGAAACAAACCAAAAATATGAAGCAAAAATCTGGACATTATGAAAAACTGTACAGTTGACAGGTACCCTCCACCCAGGGGAGGATGTAAGCAAACCGTGTTTGTAGAGCTTTTGTAACTGGAGATTCTATGTCCTCTGGTGGCAAGATCTGGGCATGACCTGTTTTGTACTGCTAAAGGGATGTGCATAATCTGGGTTAATACAGTCATCAGGGAAGACACACCTATTCAGGATATTGGGGGTGCAATTTTTTTATTAATTCAATAAGCAATGATGCTTGCAATTCATGTACTCCTATTATAGTTTTGAGATGCAGTCACATCTAATGGTAATAAAGAATGCTACCTTTTGGAATCTTATACTCTGGTCTAAGAACAGCAAAGGATTTAAGGGCACTGGTGGTATGTAGCTGTAAAGGCAAATAAGACCTCTGCTCCACCAGCACTTCCATGGAAAACTTTCCATGGCCTTTTGAAAGTTAGGATGAGCTCCATAGAAAGAGATAACCCATGTTAAAAACCACTTCCCATGTTTATATATCAAGAAAGGGAGTTTCAAGTTGTTGCATATCAAGACAATTTTGGAAAAGATTAATGATTGAGTTGTGATGGAAAGGGGAAGGTTATTCCATAACCTTGGAAGGTGTGCATTTTGCCTGTCACTTTTTGTTATTACTGGTATTTATTCTCAATAATAATGTCCTCCAACCAGTGCCCCAAGTTGTGTGTTCAACTCACAGACACTGAAACAAAGCTGCATCAGCCGTAGTGTTACAGATCAAGCAGAAAACACGAATTATATTCTGCTTCCTATACATTACTTAGACACTTCCTGAAGCCTTTCAGAAGAATTCAAGTTTTCTGATATTAGTTTAGTAAGGAATCACTGTACCTTCTCAAATTCTTTCTGGTGGCTTGTATTAAAAGCTAAAAAAACAGCACTGTATTCAATAATGGGCCAGTGAGGTATGCAAGTGGTACAATTATCTCCCTGTAGTTACTAAAGATGTCATTTGGAATTAAGTGTGCTACATAATATGCCTCCCTGACAATAATAGATGTACAATAGTTATCAAAGTAATGACATCATGTTTCACTATTTGACTATTTTGAGATCACAATTTATACTCTCATTGCCAATTTATATTGCTACATTTACGGACATTATGGGAGTGGTTTTAACTACTGCAAAGGGTGTGTGCATGTATTTTGTAGATTATATTGGAGCACTTCAGCATCTTTTACTGAATTAATTATATTACACAGTTTGCAACTGCATGCATATTTGGTTATCCATATCCATTCTCACACCTTTACATCAAGAAGAATAGTTCCTAAAAATGAAGAGGTCACAGTACAGAGCCTTGTGGGATACCACTAGTAACCTCTGTCAAGACAGAGGGGTAACCCCCTATCTCACTTTGACTTGTGTCCCCCTGCTTAATCAACATTTTCTTCATTAAATAACACACAGTGGCATTCAATGGCACTTGTCTGTCAATTATTCCATTACAGGGGATGGTGTCAAAAGCCTTTGCAAGGTGAATACAAGTATTAGAAATTACAGTTCTGCAAGCACAGGTGCTCTCTCTCCACAAGATTCAAAAGGCATTATCTTCCTTTAACACATTCATACTGCTCCACATCTAAGGTTGAGCGGTATGGTTCCATTCTAAATCAGAAGGTTGTATTTACCTTTGAAGACTTTTCAGCATAATTATGAGAAACAGAGCCTTATTAGCATCTCTCCTTATTTCCAATATAAACTGCCATGTAAGCTTGCAAATAACATTCTTATTACGCTACTTTAATTCTTTAAGAATTGACAGGTATGCTTCATTGGTTCGGACGTAAGCATAGAGTGCTAATGAGACAGCTCAGTAAACTGTCAGTCTGTGAATAACTTCAGCACAAATTAAAATGTCTGAATGTCAAATGGCTTTAGATTGGAGGGAAGTTATATGTTTACTCCAGTATGTAGTATGATCATAGAGTTTATGGATTTCTTATTGATTTATTTTTTGCTGAGCAGTTAATTTAATGATGGTCCTTTTGATGGTGGGAAATTGCATGGATGAGCCCATCTCTAGTATCATTTTTTTTCAGATATTTTGACTTCCAATTTCATTCAGAGTGCGTGTGTCATGTGATTACTGAAGTTGCCTATTTTACAAGTAGGGCCTACGTTAGTGAGTGAGTGAGTGAGTGAGTGAGTGAGTGAGTGAGTGAGTGAGTGACTTAATATGCAAAATGAATATGTTTTTGCAAATGGAATTCTTAGTTAAATAGGCCCCTCCTTCCTGGGCAAGTAAACTTGAGTAACCAATATTAGATCTTAGCCATCCAGCTAGGATTTTGTATGTGGATTTTCCATCCGGTTTGATGAAGGTTATGCTACTTACTCAAGGAGTACTTTTATGGCTATCCATCCAGTTGCTGTGTTGCTGAACTAAATGTTTGATGAGAGGAGCTTTTTACAGAAGTTGAAGTTTTTGTGTCAGAACCTGTCCATACAAAGTGGCTTGTTTACTTGCAGTAAAGGCTGTGGTCTTTGTAGTGAGTGTTTTAAATATAACCAGTATTTCTGAGGTGGAGGAAGGCTCTTAAAGCAGGATTTTTCTTACTCTAGAAAGCAAGCCAGTGCTGAAATTTATAGGGGCCATTGAGAGACACAGGAAAGCAAGAAGCTTTTTAGTCTGTTTGGATAACTAAGTGAACTTAGTCCTTTTACCTTATTTGTCAGAAATGGTTGTACTCTTTTCATTGGCAGGGTGTTTTGCTGAGGCACATGCCAAAAGGGACGTTGCACTCAATAATGGCTCTTATAAAGGAAGAATACAGGGATGTTATGACCTCTTTGTCCCTGGATGCGATACCCTTACTAATAAGGTGGGCCATGTAAAAAGCTTTCTGTAGAACAGAGACAACATGGTGGTCAAAAGTCAGGTTTCTATCAACCTTGGTCCCCAAGCACCTCACGACTGATTGCGTTCTTACAACATTGTTATTAATGTGATAATTTATGATGACATCACTCTCCCTATAGGGGATGATGATGCATTTTTTGGCATTAAGCTTGAGGCCATGTTTCTGGTCACCAGTCATTTGTTTGGGTGAGACCTTCTTGTAGCTCAGAATTATTTTATTAAGTTATACACATTGTGTTGAGAGGGGAAGCAAAGAGGTTGCAGCATGGCTGGCCACATTGACGAAAGATAGATTCCACTACTACAGGATTGAGAGACCACTCAAGAGGTAGTAATATGGACATGCTTAATTTGTTGCCAGAATCTTGGACTTTCTTGGGATATGTGGTATCAGAAGAAAGCATCTAGAAGAAATCACCGACTGCCAAACTCTCATTGCTACTCGATATACAGGGTATGACTTAGTCCTCCCCCAGTTGTTGATGTACTAGACAACTGACGTATTGTTTGTCTGAAAGGCTATCATATCTGGAGGGTGATCATCTTGAAATGGATGCAACACTAACAGGACTGGTCTTCCTTCCAGGACACTGATGTGAAGATTGGCTTCCACATAGAACTAAGTGCCTAGGACCATCCTTCACAAGTAATACCCCCCCCCACACACACACACACACACATTAACTGGGAGGCATCCATGGTCATTGTGGCCATGGGTGGTGGGAGGATATGAGAGAGGCCCTGAGAAACTTCTTTTGCAGTGATACATTAGGTAACGTGTTCTTTGCAAATTCTTGTAATGCGTATTAGAGCAGAAAGGATGTCATTTGAGGGGTACATTGCACTGCCAGCATCCAGTGAAGTACTCTCATGCAATATCTTGCTTCTTGTATTAGAGTTGTGGAAGCTGCCATAGATCCTAGGAGTTGCAAAATCAACCTGGCTGGCAGGGAAGAATGAAATAGTAACTGAGATACTTGGTCTTATCTGTCTTTCATTGAGACAGACTTGTGATTTGTGTAATCGAGTTTAGATGAGCACCAATGAGCTTCAGGAATTGAGTGGCAGAGAGTTGAGACTTGACATATTTCACTGTAATGCCCAGTTGAATATCTAGTTTGAACAATTAGTCTCTGGCTTGAATCAGAAGATGCTTAATGGGAGCATAAAGGAGCCAATTGTTGTGATATGGATACACCCAGAATCCCAGCAGTCTCGGGTGAGCTGAAAAAACTGCTATGCACTTGGTGAACACCTTAGGGGCTGTGGTGAGACCAAAGGGCAGAGCTCTGAATTGATAATGACTGGCTCCCAGACAGAAGTGTAGAAACCTCATAGATGACCAATTCTGATGTGATAGTGCACATCCCGGAGATCTATCGGTCATTGTCTTTGTCCAAAAGTGGCAGAATGGAATGAATCATGACCATTTGGCATCTGAAGCTTTTGACATATTGGTTTAAGTTGCCGAGACCCAGGATGGGTCTCAGGTCTCCAGTTTTCTTTAACACCAAAAACAATTTCAAGTATGATCTGAATCCATGTTGGTCTGGTAGGGACCAGCTGGATGACGCTTTTTCCAGCAGTTTTTGTATTTCTATGGCTGCTGCTTTTCACTGATTGAGTGGAACATCTGGAAGTTTTGTGGAATGATTGTTGTGGCTGTAGAGAAAAAGGTATGTAATAACCTCTGCACCTGTCTTTGGTGATGGCTGTCCAGGTTTGTGGATGCAGGGATAAGCCCACCCCCTCCCCACCCAGTCTGCCTCCAGAGTGCAGCAGTCAGGCAATCTTTCAGGTGCACTGATAAGGTGTCGCAGAAAAAAAGACCTCTGAAAAGCTGATTTTGTGGGCCTCCTCTGCCATGAGGGCATTGCTTATTATTAGAGTTCCTCTCTCTGCTATTGAGAGGGGGTGGGATCTGTCCCCATAGGAATCCTGGAAAGAGCTTTGTGATTTCCAGAACCACATCTTCCTGCCAACTCTCTGATTCCGTGAAAAGGTGTAGAAAAATGGATCTCCACTGCTGAGAAGGTCTTCCCATCTTGTTCACTCCCGGGCACGGTTTCTTTAACCTTGGGATCAAATAAGGTAGATCCATCAAAGACAGCATTGATGAATGATGACTTGAAAGGCTCTGCAAAGTCAGCCAGGGACATCCAGGAGTGCCATCTCAATGTTAGTCCTGAACATGCAGCTCTCGATGAACCTTCTGAGACATAGAAAATGAGCCTCATAGAGACATTCGATAGGGACAGTAGAGTGGCCATTTGTATAGAAACAGTCTTCTTGCCCTCCAGAGGCATGGACTCAGATGGCATTGGAAAACCTTTCAATAAAGTCCCTCTGAATGTGCCGAACAGTTCAGTGACCTATGGGCAAAGGTCGCTGACACATACATGCACTTCCCAAACTAGTGCAACAACATAAACTCTACTTGGAAGATAGACAGATAGAACTTTGCTCCAAAAGTTATTTCTTAGTGGCCACTACTACCACCACAGCATCTACATGGCGGACACTTGCTCCAGTGGGCCTGATCTTTAGGAGCAACCAAGTATTTGTCAGGTCTTTTGGGGACTGTCTCAGTGATATCCGGATCTTTCCAGGTCAGTGGGGAGATGAGGTCCACCATCTTGTCCTCTTGGGGACTACAAAGGATGTAGCTGAGCTGGCTCCAAAAGAGTCAAGAAAGAAACTCCTCTTGGGAAGTAAGGGGGGGGGGGTCAGAAGACCAACCACCTTTCTGTCTCAAAGCCTCGGGTATTTCACCAAAGGAGACATCCGTAAGGGGTGATCTGGGGAACCCTTCCTCCTCATCAAAGTCAGTGTCTTCTGTCAGGGATTCCTGCTAGGAATCTTAAGTGCCTCCTCGTGCATGTAAGCTTCCAAGGAGGCTCTCTGGTGGGATGTACTGCAGAGGATTCAGAAGTGTCTGCAGAGTGCTGAATGAGGACTTTTAAGACTTGTATGAACCGGTTGCCCCAATGTAACGCATGTATAGGCTCCAAGACCACAGCAGACAGTTGTGAAAGGGGTGGACTCAACAGGGACAAGCACATCTGATCCACAGAGGTGGAGAAGGCTCTTTCTACTACCCCGAAGGCGGAAGCCATAGAAGAAGCAAGAGCTGCCCTGGCAGGAGCCAAAGACAATTGTCTGGGATGGTTCAGAGCATCACAATGACTCGCACGCGCTCTCTCGAGGCAAAGTCGAAGCTGAGCTGTCCAGTGCTAAGGCTCTGACAGGAAGAGATGTCTCTTAAGGCATCAGAGTTGACCCTAACCCCACCTCAGATCCGGTGCCAACTGGATCATAGATGGAGTCGAACAAGGTCAAGCCTTCGGATCTGACAGACAGACTTGGGACTCTTGGTCTGATGGCTCTGAAATTGAAGGTGGAATCAGAGCAAGAGTAAGCAACTAGGTAGTAACCAACAGCAGGCTCACAGGTCCGATGTGAGATGTAAACTGTATAACTCCTAACTGAACCTGGGCCTAAAGAAACCTCCTCATCATCCTATCCACATTAGTTTCAGTTAGGTTCCTAGACAACCTGAGAGATTATTAGGTAGAAGGTGGCCTGGAAGATCTTCTCGGAGTCTCTTGGAGGAAGGATGACTAGATCAGAAAAGTTTGCTCCAGGATAAAGGTGGAGGAGTGGTAAGCCAGAGACCTGGACTTTGATCTTGTTGGATCCAATGGACCTGACTGATTCAACGGTTAGGAAATTTTTTCAGGTACAATTGAACCTAAAAGAGCAGAAGAATTATCAGGGGATCATTTCCTTCACTCCTTGCTCTTGGTCAATGTATCCCCTTTGACCTTCCGAAGGAGGCTTTCTTGGAAGGCGGAGCTCCAGCAGAAACAGAAACATGAGCACAAGAGGTCAATGGGAAAAGACTCTTCAAAACAAACTTATTGCTTTGTTCAAACAAGGCATGGTGGCTATAATTTGCACATATCGCACAATCAATATCTAGATGAACAGAGCTCAAGCAGTATACACATTCCCGGTGGCTAGTTATACAAGGGAAGTATCTCTATAGTACTCGGTCTTATTTCTTTGCTTAATGTGAAGTCTGCACACAATGTTTCTCTACATTTGATATGTCCTGTGGCTAGATTACTTCATTATTTATTGAGAACATATGACATTCACAATTTTTGCATTTTTATTTTCTGATGGAATTCGATTTGGATGAGTTCATAGTTGGATCTAGAAGATTTGATATGTAACTTCTGTATTTTGTTTAATCTACACTTCTTTTGTAACTAGTTATTTTTGAAAGCCAAGTAGTATCCCTTTTTTATTGTATACCTTATTAATTTTGCGATTCTACCTTCTTTAACCAGTGCTTGCGTGTTTTACGGATACATGTTCATTAATGTAGAAGTGATCCTAGAACAAATCCTGAAGAGAGTCACTAAGGAGAGGATTTAGGTTTATTTCACCATCCCTCAAACAACTTGAGAAAATCTGCTTCAACCTTAAGTACAGTCCTGGCTCCTTATAAGCCACTCTAGCCATACTTATTACTATTATAAGCTTTTTCTTCTCCCTTCACTTCCTACTTCAGCTATCTCCTCCCTACTCCTTATTTCACAGACTAACAGATGCCCACACACGCACCTCTGTCCCAGACCTGTTTTTCTTATAACCAAGCTTCCTGGAATGCAGGCCACATTGCTATGACCATTACTAGCTGGGGGCTTTATGAACTTTATTTCTCTGATCCCTTCTTTGTTGAAACAGACCACACCAAGCACATTCACCGCAAATCAAACAGGGAGGCAGATCCAAACAAGCTTAAGCCTACCAAGAGTCTCTCCTGCTGTGCCACTGATGCTGACAGCCCCAAATTAAAGGACAAAGTTAGAGATATCTCATTATTACTACACTGTTTTTTCTACTTCCTAAATCTGACTAAATTTCATTTCAATATTTTCTGAACTACACTACATGCATCCACTAAGAATCACATCTTACCCATTCCAGTACTAGGAAAGTACATAAACGTATCCTCTTCTTCAATTTAACCATTGTTGTCTTCCAATGTGAATCTCATCACATCTTGCTATTCCTATGCAGTCTTTATGCCAGTGTTACCATACTGCAGTCTTTTTTCTGGTATCATGCTTCTGATATACCTGCTATACTAATATCTCTTACCAACAATAATGCCTAAATGTAGACTCCATCTAGGGGCATTCACTGTATAACATACTGCACTTTCAACCTGCACTCTTCCTGATGCCTCTCACAGACACCTTTCCCTTATCATCCACTTCTCCCTTACCTAAATACAGTCCTTCCACATAATATAGGTAAAGGAACTTGATTCTGATGTAGTTTTTCATGTCTGCCTTTATCGCTTATTTTCTATTACTAATGTGCAAGTGGATCGCTTCCTAGTACACATCCCTAGGTCTTCCTACTTCTTTCCTGAGTCACTTATTTAAAACCAGGAACTCCTTGTATCTCTGCTTCACTTTTTGAGTGAGTCAGAACATTCCAGTGCATTTAATAAGAGAAACAGCCAGTAACTTCCTCATGGCAGATCAGGATATGCAAAAAGAAGTACTTAAAGAAACAAATCACAAATTCTGCTCACAGTACACAATTTTCCATTTTTATCCATATGGGATCCTGATGCTCTTGCAGCCACCAGGATCATCTTGCCCACAGATGAAATCGATATAAAACTATAGCTTCAGAAACAGGCATACAGAAAGTGGCAAGGGAGACACTTGCGACAACTACTTCCTTACTTAGCTTTAAAGATCCTCCCACTGAGAAAGATGGAAAGATATCCTGGAAAATTAGAATGAACAGAGAGAACCACAGGTTGCTTGGTTATCACATCACACAAGTCTGTCTGCAGATTTTTGGTGCAACTCTCAGTATAAGGGAAAAGACAGAAAATATTCTTACCAAAAGAAAGATAGGTATCCACAGCCTAGGCCCTTTCCCTCCATCCAGAAGCAGCAAGTGAGGCATAACTGCCTAGTCCATGATGATAAATGGGTGTTGAAAATGTATCTTAAGCTACCTTCTCGTGTAGTTTTCAAAATGGATGTAATTATTCTGGAGAAATCTGATGAACTGCAGTTTCCACACCTTCAAAAAGTGTCTGACTTCAAAATAAAGTAAAAAGAATCACACCTATTCTTAGTTTTCAGACTTCACCTTTTCATAATTTCGTGATTAAAAGGGCAGGAACAATTATCTTTGCTTGCATGGCCATCCTTAAGCAAAAGTGAACTAGGTAGCCCACCTAGGGTGCCATTTGGTTAGGGGCACTTTCCAAACATTTTCAACTTAAAGAAATTCAACATTTCTTTAATTTAAGAAAAGAAAAATATGGTCCATGACATACCTGCTCAAAGCACCTGCAGCCAGGACGCTCAGTGGAGGAGATGCTATACACCCAAGTCGTTAATCTGTAGGCTTTCTGCTCCAGCCTACTCACAATCTATCTGTGCTGCTCTCCACTTTATGGGACAGAAATCCCATATATTTGAAAAGGTAAAGTGGATATGATGGCTACAGTGGGAAAAGCAGAAGTTGCATTCAGCAATAGCATAACATTTTTTAAATGCTGGAAGGCAAATCAATACAAGTAGTAGACCACTTTGAAGAATAAGGATAACTCTGTGCTTGTTGAGACAGAGTTGAAATACATTAATTGTAACACTTATTTTATTTTAATGTCATTACAATAAGACATTCGATAAGGATACAAAGTAGCTATAATTACTGAATATGGGTGCTGTATGTGAATGAGAATGACTGACTTTGCAGGACTTATGAGATTTTTCTGAAGCAAGCTAATGGTTATGTGAAACAAAGTTGAAATACTTCAACTACGACCATTATAAGGTGGGTGCTAGTCTTGGCAGGGCTAGAATGTGTTCAGCTGAAATACATTACTGTGGACTTTACATCACAATCAGACCTCTGAGATATACATGGTCAACAAAGTGACTAACTATGAAGGGGAAAGGGTTGTCTGTAGATCAAAGTAATTAACTCTTATGTGATTTTCTCAGTTTAAGCAGTCCTTAATCTGGCCTTGCAGGACTAATGTGCATTTGTATGGAGTTAAGTTGGAATAATTTACTGAGTGTTTGCATCAAATTAACATTAACTACATTACTGTGGCTATTTGCTTTATACCACAACCAAACAGCCGAGGTGCACACAGTCAAAATGTAGCTATAATTTTTAGGTACTAGGGCTGTCTGTGGATGAAAATGTCTGACTCTGCTGAAATAATCAAGTTAAACAGTCATTAATCTGACTTTACAGAACTAGTGTGCATTTGTGTAAAGCAATCTGTAATACTTACATTGGCCATTTTTATCACAATCAGACACTGGTTGCATGCAGTCAAAGACACTAACTAATAGGTACAGAAGTCATCTGTTCATAAAAGGGAATTATCCTGCCTTCAGTTTGATTACTAACAGTCACTTACATGGTGTGGCTAGAGAAGTGTCACATAATGCAATACATTGCTGAAATTAGCATAAAATGATAACTGCTATGTCTTGTACTTGCATGCCTGTGTGTGTGGGGGGGTCTTTAAATGTTTTTAAAAGTAGCAAGTTGGTCATAATTTCTTTTAATCTTCATCAATGTCAGACATCTGTGCTGTACACAGTAAGTGTCTACCTTTGGTAGTCTAGACAAGATGTGTGTGAAAGCGACCAATCACTGGCAAAGCAGCATAATGAATGGTGCTGCCATCTCACAGAACTTGTCTGTCTGAGATCTTCACTGTAGTTCCTTCTGCATGGAGTCTGCATGTTCCCCTATCTGTATGGATTTTATCCAGGTACTCTCATTTCCTCCAACACCCCAATGACATGCTACAGGTAAAGTGTCATTCTAGTGTATGTACAAGCACGTGTGTGTAATTTTTGCTACATTTATCTTATGTCAGGGACAGAGTCAGAATAAGCGCATACAAAATCAATGGACCTTGTGATATAGTTGGCTTGTCAGGGTAGTGTGTGAAAAAATATCACCAACTTTTATCTGTGGATATAAATCACATAAATCATTTGAGTAGCAGGAAAAAGCAGTTACCATGTCATTCTGCTTCACAAATATGACTTAAAATGCATTACATAACATCTAAACATTCAGAGGCCTGCAGAAGTGGATTTTTCACAGGCTTAGATGGGGCCCATGGCGGAGACTCCTACTAATCTAAAACTAGCAGTTCTCAGAGGTATGCATAGGTCACCATACCTTGTGTGGGAAACTGGGGATAGCATTATCATTTCTTAAACTTCCTCACAATCAAACTTCAGAGGTGTGCAAAGAAGACTGGTATAGTTTGTGTGGTGTCTGGGGACAGTGTTGTCAGTATTTCTTTAATTTTCCTGAAAATTTAAACTGCAGGGTTGTGCACAGATGGTCACTATTGGTGGTGTAAGGGCTGGAGACAGTATGGTCATTATTTTTTTTTACACTTTCCTCGCAATCAAACTTCAGATGTGTTCAAAGAAGTTTACAATACTTATCTAGGGGTAGTATGCTGTCTAGAAGCAACATACTGGAACATTTTTCTGCAAACTTTTTTTTCATTTTCGCTATTATCAAAGATCAGATGTGTATAAAGGTGACTATCTCTTGGGTTAGGGATAAGGAAGCATATATGTATGCATATGCATGTATGCATGTCTGACATCAGTGATTTGAAATATGTTACTGCATTTAACTTGTTCTTTCACTGTCACCCCAGACTAATATCAGAGGAATGCTGAGAAGGCAGCTGACTTTTGGAGGTAGGGGTTAGAAGGCATGCTGTGTATATGCATCACTGCATCAACTTGAAATACAAGACTCTGGTCTTGTGGTTCCTTCCCTTTCATACCAATATAACATCTACCAATCAGGTACTCAGAAAGTGACGTTTGTGGGAGAGAGGCAGGCAGTATTCCTAGATATGAAATGAGAGTCTTTGTAAACATTTTTTTTAGTTTAATTTCAGTGTTGGTGGTTTTGAAAATTAAGTCTTGGACAAAATTTTTCTTTCAAGGAAAAAATTTTGACAATTTATTCTTTAATCATGACTTTTGTTCAAGCCATCATTAAATCAAAAGGTTTAAAAAAATGTACCTTGAAGCATCTAGTACCAGATGCTTTCTGTAACTTATCAGCCCCCACACCCATGGCGTAATTCAGTTCTTTCGTTAACAGTCATTACAGTGCAGTCATGGTCATTAAGATATGTTGAGTGACTGCATGAAAAGAATGCAGCAAAAAGCTGGAGAGTAAGAAAGTGTGAGAAAAAAAGAAAAAGTAATCTGGATGGTATGAAGTTAAGATGGGAAGAAACCTCAGAGCACTGGTAGTGCACTGAGGGCACTATGGAGTCCTTTGCCTAGATTACCATTTCACTAAAAGTTGGCCCTGCTTGCCTACATATGAAATCCAAAGACATCAGCATTTTGTATGACCTGACAAAGATTGGGCAGCAATACCGATGGAGACAAAGTCACTGAGAAATGAACATTACATTCTCACTACAACACTAGATATTTAAGAAATGCATCCATCTTCTGCAAATATGTAGAACTATAAGCTGCAAACATTAGGACAACTCACCACTCTAAAGTTTTGAGTTGCCAGACTCCTTTTCTGATTCCATTCTACTTTTCGTCTCAGATTTCTAGCTCTTGTGAAATGAGGTCATGCCTACTAGGTAGGAAAAAAAAGTACAGGGCTAATAAAAGAAAAGCAAGCCAACAGGTAGCAACAAGTTTGCTCAGGTTTAATGTGCTTAGTAAATGTACAATGTCCAGGCATAGGGAAGGGAACAGATGTTAGGGTACATGACTAAATACGTTCATAGGTTAGTACTAGGCTAACTGCCTTTGCGAGTCATTGTAAGCCTAGCCAGTTATCCCTTGTGAGGCTCAAACCCTGCACCTTGTTTTTGTAAGGCAAACACCTTAACCACTAGGCCACCCTCCCAACCCCAAATATGAATACACTGCTTCTAGGGATAGCATTATGGTAAGTATCTAATTTTTGCATCTGGTAAGAAACCGTCATTCTTCAGTAACATACAAGATAGATTCACCTGTTATCTTTACTGGGTGTTTCTAGTTAAAACAGCATCCCTTCTATAGCAGCAGCGCCAAAAGATAAATTTGCTTCAGAAATGACAACCAATCTATACTGTAATCTGAACATGTCAGCTAACCAGGAGGCCAGAACACAGATGTTGTACACTCCTGTGGAACTTGTCACAGCTCTGGTAGAATGTGCCATGGGAAGATTCTGAAGAGGTTTTTGCCTTCCTTCGGGTAACAAAATTTGATGCACTTTAACAGCTATCTTGACAAAAGCTGAACACATGGAAGATCGTTACCTGTTGGTAGTACTAAAGAAACAGCAGCTTGTGCCACCTGAAGGACCATGTCCTATTCAAGAAAGGTTGCTGATGTCTGTCTATTCCCCTTCATTGGCATAAGAAGGTTGGAAAGTTCAAAAGATTGGTTTAAGTTACTGTCTGCAGCTATCCAAGACATAAACAAACTGTTGTAACAGAGGATCACTCTCCGGCTATGTGGATAGGGGGTTGTTGACTGACAAGGGTTCTAACTCAAACATCCTCCTAAACAAATTAATAGCTACAAGGGGAAATGTTTCATTTGACAATAAAGTTGGCTTTCACTGCCAGCTCAAAGGGTGGTCAGGTGAGTTTCTCCAAAATTAAATAAAGATAAACAGCAGGGACACTAGTTCTATGAATATGGGCCTTAAATAAAAGGTGCTGCAAACAAAGGCTTTACTAAACTGAAGTGAGGAGGAATGTAGTTTGTATGCTCAGTCTAAAATTTGAGAATGCAGCAAAATTTACTTGCATACAGGAAAACCAGTCCTTTTTAAAGAGTTCTGTCAGATATATAGAACACCTTCTTCAGAGAGGAAGACGCAGGGTTCCGGCACTTTTCAATTCCCAAGTAGGAAAATTGTTTCATTTGTCCTTGAATTTTTTTTCTAGTGGAAGCCTTTTCTGTGGAATGCAAAGATCTCTATAATTTTCTTTAGGTAATATGGATTGCTGCCTAGACGTAGAGTTGGAGAAGCAATGCAGACACAATCTTACAGCATTGATGTTTTGAGTGATATCTCCATAACAAGTGAATTAGCAATTATTTGAAGAGGGTTATACATTGGGGGGGGGGTCAGAATTGAGATCAATATCTGAGGTTTCCTAAAGCAGGCTACTAGGATCATTTTAAAAATGTTGCCTATCTTATGGATGTATTTCATTATCACAGGAACTGCTAGGAGGTCCAAAGGTCACCAAAGACCATTGGGGTGTCCTTAACCGTCTGGTCTGGTGAGGACACAGAGAGAACAAACATTTCATGTTTAGTGGGGAAACAAGTCTATATTTCTGGTTGGCCATAATGTTTAAATATTCTGTTGGTCATCTTTTGGTCTAGTGACCATTTGTGACAGAAAAGCAGACACCTACACATTGGGTATTATATGCAGTGAACAAGCAGTCTAATGCCAGAGGACGGCATAACCTCCCAGTTGGCTGAGTTTGTAGGTCAGGATGCTAGTTTCTCTCATTATTTAGACTACAATGAAGAGAAGATTGGTGGAAATCACATTCACAAAGCAAATTTCATGCCTATTCCTGGATGTACAGGAAGACTGCAACTCCCACTGTCTATGAATATACCAGACAAATGGCATACTGTCTGTATGGAAGACTCCAAGAATTTGAGGAATCTTGTCCTAAAAGCACTGAAAGGTAAGATATCCACTGGAACCTAAGAGCCACTGCAGTGGCCTGACGTACAATCAAGCATAAGACACCAAGTAAAATCATAGATGCCATGCATCCTAGTATGCTGGTGCATTATTTTGCTGTACCTAGCCAGGATTGAATGAATTTACTCAAGGCATGTAGTAGGGAGGAAATCTTGCTGTCTGGTAGGAAAGTTCTGCACACCTTGGTGCTCAATGTACATCTTATGAAGGTTATTTTGCAGCATATGCTGCAGTTGAGACTTGGAAAAATTCACTGTAATGCTCAGGGAATGGAACAGTTTAATCAGAAACTGTCTGTGTTGCACAGGATCACTTAAGAGGTGAAAGGACTCCATCATCTACACAGAAGATAATGGTCCCTTACAGTTGCTGGTGGGCTGCTATTAATGCCATACACTTTGTGAATGCCACAAAGTTTGTGGAAAAATCCAAAGGGCAGGTTTACAAACTGGCAAGGATTGTTGCTGACCTTAAAGCACAGGTAGTTCCTGGACTCCTTGGCAATTCTGATGTACAAATACAAGTCTTTGTGGTCAAACAGCATATCCAACCTCCATGCGACAGGCAAGGAAAGTGCAGTGAGTCACACTTAACATAAATGTACATGCTGAAGATGATCAGTGTTGCAGTACTGATTATTGGGTCTTCCTGCAATGCAGAAGCCTGTGACTGGCCTGATTTCCAGAGTCTTTACATCATCCCTAGCTAGTGGAAGTCTGAGGACCGATGTCTGGACATCAGGGTATAAGAAGGACATCCATCAGTGCCATCTTCAAGAAGATAACTCTCAACCTCTTAGCATAAGAAATCAAGACAAAGCTTAAAATAATGGGTGGGGCCAAAGGCTCAGCAATATGGGCAGATTTTAAATATTGCTCTTATAAACTTAGAAAGTTGCTAGAATAGTAGGATGTATGTTAGCATGCATTTTCTGAAGGATATGAAGTCAGTAACACTGATGTCATTATTTTGTGACTTCAATCTTCAGTGATTTGCACACAAAAAACATACATTTTATGAAAAATAGACTGAAAACATGAGGCAAAAAAGCTGGACATTCTGCGAAAATCAGGACAGTTGAGAGTTATGTTCAGACTTTCTAGGCAGTGAACAAGCAGTCGAAGCCCGAGAACAGCATGACCTCCCTGGGTTTGAGAGTGCATGAAAGCGACATTAGTAGAAAGAGAAAGGATGATGGGGATACATGGAGCTACCCACAGAAATCTCCTCCCCCTTGCTCCCAGCAAGGGGGAAAAGGGGTCAGCAGATAGAGGGTTGGAGTTTGTAGTGCAACACTGATCTAAACGAACATCTACTAATATGGCAAGTGTGCCACAACTATACTATGTGCTTTGTAGTCAACATTGCAGCATTGATTCTTGGGAGGACTTCCAAAGCATCCTGTTGATGGCAGGTAAATGCTGGCCCTTAGGAAATAAGATTTTGCAGGTTGGCAGTAGCAACCCTGTTGTCTCTTTGGAATTGATTCTTAAGTGGTAACATTTTGTAAAAGTGTGTACTGACTTCTCAGTAGTAGCTTCTAGGATGGCCTGGTGGGGAGATGCTTTGAGGAAGGCAGTGGTAGTTGCTCTTTGCCTGGTGGAATGGGCTTTGACGTGACCAGGTAGAAGTTTTTCATGATATGCACCATGCTATTCATTTGGATATGGCTTGGTTGGGGACGGGTCTGCCCTCTTTCCCCTCTAAGAATGCCACCAACAATTGCTTCATTCTATTTGGGGGCTTTGTCCTGTCTAGGTAATATCTGATTTGTCTGTGTACATTCCAGAGAATGAAGATTTGTTCTCCTTTGTTCTGTGGATTTGGAAGAGAAACTCCTGGTTGATAGCCTCGTTTAGAGAAAGTACAGTTGTGTACACTTACCATAAATGTAGATGTTAGAGTGTATTCACTATTGCAGTCATTACATTTGGGTTATCTGCTTGCAGGTAGCCCTCAGTCAGCCTGATTAACAAAGTCTTGGGTCCTGCGTCGGTTGCTGTCCTTTCTTCCATGACGTCAGATCATCAGGGGTATAAAGCATGCAGCCGACGCCATTACATCAGTTTTTTTCTTGCTCCAGATGTCAGGTGCTCCCCTAACGGGAAGCAATTAAATATAAAAGTACAAAGATATACCTCCAACAAAAAAGCAAATACACCAAAAAGGCTTCTAAGCATAGCAAAAGAAAGTAGAGCTATAGTCAAAAGTAGTTAGGGGGCTGGAGGGAGGGTAACCAGGACTACAACAGTGAATACACTCGAACATCTACATTTATGGCAAGTGTACACAACTGTACTATGTTCTTCGTGTTTCACGGTTGCAGTCATTGCATTTGGGTAAATTCCCAAAGCTACGGTTGGGAGGAGGAATTTAGATAGCATTAGGGCCAGCTATAAGGCCCTGCAAGACTGCAGCGGCAAAGCCAGCTCTGGATTTAGAGAAAATTGGCAAATGAAAATGCTTGGTGAAAGTATGTACAGAACTCCAGGTAGCAGCTTCTAGGATGTCCTTGGTAGGGACACCTCTGAGAAAGGCTGTAGAGGTAAATGCAGCCCTGGTGGGGTGAGGTCTGATCCCCCTGGGGGATAGGTTTTCCATGGTGCTTATAGCAGAAATGAATGCAATGGTTTATCCATTTAGAAATGGTTTGCTTAGAAATAGCCTTCCCCTCTGCCCCACAGCAAATGCCACCAGCAATTGTTCAGATTTCCTTTGAGGTTTAGTCCTGTCCAAGTAGAATCTAAGTTGTCTGTGCACATCTAAGGAATGCAGTATCCGTTCCCCTTTATTCTGTGGATTGGGAAAGAAGGTTGGCAAATGAATGGACTGATTAACAGCCACACTGGATACCACCATGGGCATGAAGGATGGATTGCTTCTGAGGGACACCCTGTCCGCATGAAAGATGACGAAAGGCTCCACTGCCATAAGGGCCTGTAATTCAGATACCCTTCTAGCTGAAGTGATTGCTAAAAGGAAAGCTGTTTTCCAAAAAAGAAATTTTAAGTCTGCAGTAGCAGCTGGCAAGAAAGGAGGTAGAGTGAGTTTCTCCCAGACAAAGTTAAGGTCCCAAGCTGGGGTTGGAGCTCTCCTGGGCAGTCTCAAATATTTGGCCCCTCTGAGGAAATGCTTGATCAGTGGATGAGATAAGAGGGGAGGATCTGTGTTATAACGAGCTGAAATGGCTGAGGCGTGGATTTTAATGGAGGAAAAAGACAGGGCCTTGTGAAGCATCTCAGTTAAGTATTGTAAAATCTGAGGTAAATTGGGTGCTGCTGTGCTCATCCCTTGAGATTGGTTCCAGGCACAGAATATTTTCCATTTTTCAGCATAAGATGTTCTAGTACTAGGCCTCCTTGCCTCTAAAATGACATACATTCACAGGTTTGCTGAGAGATGACAAAGGAGAGATTAAGTAATTAGCCAGGCTGCAAGGTTCAGTGTTAGAAGCTGAGGGTGCAGAATCTGGTTCTCCTGCTGAGACAGCAGGGAAGGAGCCTGACGCAGGTGCCATGGAGATAACCGTGACACACTGCGCAGGAGGGAGTATCAGTGTTGACACGGCCAGTCTGGAGCAATCGAAATCCTCCTTGGTTTGTCCTGTTTGATTTTTAGTAGTACTTTGGATTGCAGAAGCAGAGGTGGGAATGCACAGACTGATAAGTTTTTCCAGCTGAAGGCAGAGCATCCACTTTCCAGGCTTGTTTGTGGGGAGCCCTTGTGCAAAATTTGTCCAACTGGTAGTTCTGGGGAGAGGCAAACCGGTCTATATCTGGGCTCCCCCATTTGCTCGTCAACATGTTGGCTTGAGAAGACCTGGAAGGGGCCGGAAAGGACCAATTCTTAGATTTAAACTCGTGTGGGTCCATGAGGTTTTTGCTTAGTCCTTCTGCCAGTGTATTTAATTTTCCTGGCAGGAACTGAGCTTGTAGGTGCACTTGGTAGCTCAAGGCTGTGTTCCACAATGCCATGGCTAGTCTGCAGAGGGGGGTAAGAATGTGTACCCCCCTGCTTGTTTATGCATCACATAACAGTGGTGTTGTCCGTCTTTACCGTTAGTTGTCCTGGAAGAATGTGGTCCTAGAAGGCTGTCAGAGCATTCTGTACAGCTAACATTTCTTTTCGATTGATATGCAGGTGCATTTGACTTGGGTTCCATTTGCTCTGAATGCACTTCCCTGCCAGGTGAGCCCCCGATGCATAGTCTGATGCATCTGTTAGGGTTTGGGTAGCAGGGAGTGGTGTGAAAGGTCCCTTGTTTTGGTGGCAGGCCTCTGCCCACCAAAAGAACTCTAGGCGTAGGCAAGGTATGATAGGAATCATCGTTTCTAGGTCTTGAGAATGTTGACACCACAGACTTTTTAGATACCACTGTAGTTTCCTCATATGCAGTCTTGCATATAGAATTAGAAGAATGCAGGAGGCCATGAACCCCAAGGCTTGCAGTATTTGTCTTGCAGATAGCAGGGTTTTTGTGGCCACTTGTTTGAAGTAGGTTGTCAAATGAATTTGTTCTCTGGCATGAGGTAAGCCATCTGGGAAGTTGTACTCAAGCTTGCTCCCAGGAATATAATTGACAGGGTACCAGGAGTGATTTATTTTCATTTATGGTGTACCCCAGACAAGTAAGAACCCTCTGTACAAAGGCCAGATGATTCAAAAGTATGTCCTGGCTTTCTGCCTGAATTAGACTATCGTCCAGGTATGGGTATATTTGAATATTTCTTTGCCTGTAGAATGCAATGACAGGAGCAAGGCACTTTGTGAATACCCTGGGTGCAGTAGATAAGCCAAAGGGCAGTGCAGAGAATTGATAGTGCGTGTAGCCTGCTTTGAAGCGTAGGTATCTTCTGCAAGATTCCCTAATTGGGATGTGCAGTTATGCTTCTTTTAAATCTAGTGTTGCCAACTAGGCATCTTTTCCTAGCATAGGAAGTAATTGGTGAAGAGTCAGCATCTTGAATTTTGGAATCTCCAAAAAGGTGTTTAGAGTAGACAGGTCCAGGATAGGACGCCATGAATTGTCTTTTCTGGGTACCAGGAAAAGTCTCTAGTAGAAACCTTCTCCCTTTTCCGCTTCTGGTACCAGATGAATAGCTCCCATGCTTAAGAGAGAAAGTACTTGTTTTTGGGCCTCTGCCCACTGATTTGGGGGTAGATCCGGCCACCCGCTTGGTGTTGGCAACATGTGGAAGTGAAATCTGTATCCCTGGGACACTATATTTAAAATCCATTTTTCCTAGGTAACGTGTTCCCAATTCTTTGCAGGAAGAGCAATCTTTCCCTCCAAAGGGGCAGTCAGTTTATAAGTGCTTAGAAATTTTAAAAGAAAGTCATCGAGACAGTTTACCATATGGGGGAGTCTTATTCCCAGATTTGGAAGTGGAGGCCCCACACTGCTTAGTTCTGTATGTCCCCTGGGACTGAAACCTTAGGTTTTTGCTGTGTCTGGGTTTGGCTTGAGAAGACCTGGAAGGGGCCGGAAAGGACCAATTCTTAGAGGGCCAGTGCCAATGCAAGGTTTCCCCAAAAGACAAATCCTCGGGAGGAGAAGCAGAGGGAATGGAGTCCTCTGCATCAGAATCTTCATAAGTAGATAAGGACAAATCCAGAGGCTGAACTTGTAAAAAATCTTTAACAGATTGCATAGATTTAGCTTTATCTTCCATCTTTTTAAGAACTTCCTCAGCCTTGTTGCCAAACAGGCGATCCTGATTTAAAGGAGCATCCCACAATTTAGCTTTAACATGATCAGGCAAAGATTGCTCCTTAAGCCAAGCATGCCTTCTGAGCACAGACCCAGTAACAGCCGCCCTGAAAGAGGCCTCTAATGAAGCAAAACCACATTGCAAGGTATGTTTTCCAACTTGTTCAGCAGAATGCATTAAATCCTGTAATTCTTTATTTTCCACACAGTCAGGAATCAACAACATTTTCTGTTTAAGCAGTCCAATAACATGCTGCTGATACTTTAACATATGAAACTGGCAGCTTAAAGCCCTAATGGCCAAGGTTGCAGAAGTGTAAACCTTTAATCCAAACAACAAGAGGCAGGAACCACGACACAGCACGACCAAATAAAACAGTTTAATCAGATTAAGTGCTTTTCGTTTGTTATCATATACAAACTTCTTCAGATACCAAATGTTTCAAACAAGCAGATTAAATAGACAAGGAATGATAGACAATTAATCAATTTAAACTCTTAAAGAACAATGTACCCATTAAGTACATCTACAATAAACTAAACTCTAAATACATTCAACTATTAATAAAAAATTAATTAATAAAAAATTAATAAAATATTAATAAAAATACACCCCTACACTAAATCAAAGTCACTAAATCAAAACTAAACGTTTAATGAATATAGTAATAAAAATAGATCAGTGCGTCAATACAGTATGTATTGTAAGTATAACCATACTGTATGTATTGTAAGTATAACCTGTGTAAACAATAATTAACAGGAAAGTGTCCTATATAGGGTCACGCTGTTAACCTTATATGAAAGCCATACTACCCTCTGAATAAAATTGTTACAGTAGGGTATCATCTGTTCAAACCTTCTTACCCCATCTATCCAGCGCCATGGAGTCTCTATCAGAAGGGGTAAGATTTTTAGCAGTAGAAGCCTTAATGCCCTTGGGGCCCCTGTGAAATAGTCTCTGGATCTGCAATAGGATTTTTAAAAAGAAACTTGTGGGACTCTGGGACCCTGTAGTATCTGTCAGGTTTTCTTGGAGCCGGAGGCAGGGAATCAGGGGCCAAACTAGATTCCAAAAAAGCATCATCAACAATGTCCAGTACAGGAGGAATAGCTAAAGGCCTATCCTGAGGTAGGAGAAGGAAATCCCTAAGCCTCTTTTTTGAATCAGAAAAATACTGGCTTTCCCAGTGGAAATGCTCCCTAAAAGTATGCAAGGTTTCCCCAAAAGACAAATCCTTAGGAGGAGAAGCAGAGGGAATGGAGTCCTCTGCATCAGAATCTTCATAAGTAGATAAGGACAAATCCAGATCAGAAGAATCAGAAACAGAATCCTGTTCAGAAGATTCATATTCAACTTCTGTCCTAGGCCTCTTGGCGGGGGGGCGGGGGGTTGGCTACCCCTGATTAGAGTTATTAGATCTTCAGCCATTCTTATCATTTGTTTTTTAGGCATGGAGTCCTGAGCATGTGGCCTGGGTGTCATTTTTTTAGGCATGGATCAAGATTTAGGCCTAAGTAAAGAAGGAGGCATCAGTTTAAAATGCAAGTCCGTAGGCCTGAATACACCCTCAGAAGTCGGTGCCTGCACAGCGGCTCCGGACCCATCCAAACTAGAGACATCCGCAGGTTCCCTAGTTAAATCATCTCGTGGCATACCGGACTCTGAATGAGTCTCAGTAGAGACCTGCAAATCAGAAGTAGCGGGTATCAGGGGCTGCTAAAGCACCTGAGTACCAGCAAACTGGCGACTGGCTTAGTAGAAGCATCGTCAGCAGTTTTGGACCTTGGCGGCCTGTCTCTCTCTCTTTACCTTTGCGTTTTTTTGGAATCCCAGTAGTCGGATGGCTAAGCGACGGCATTTCTGGATAATTAAACCAAAATATTTAGAGGCGAAAATATACCGACAATGGATAGTGCGCTGATTAAATAAAGCACAAAACCGAAAGCAAGGTACGTTGTGGTCAGGGCCTAGGCAAGGAATACAGTACGAATGAAAACCTTTATGAGGAATTTGCTTTCCACAAGTAATGCAATTATTAACTTTTACTGACATCGGTAAGGAGCAAGAAAAAGTTTCCCCAATGGGGTACTTAGCTTTAGTTGAAGACTTTGGTTCTGAAACTCGAAAACGAAAATTTCAGGAGTCTGCCGACCTGGCACTTGCGAACTGCTTTTGCTTTGGGCACCACACCGGAAGAAAGAGTGGTGTAATGGCATCGCTGCATGTTTTATACCCCTGACTACCTGACGTCATAGAAGGGACAGCAACCGATGCAGGAACCAAGACTTTGTTAATCAGGCCGACAGAGGGCTAGCTGCAAGCAGATAACCCAAATGTAATGACTGAAACAGTGAAACACAAAGAACATTGTTCTGATACCACCTTAGCCACATAGGATGGATTAGTTCTAAGGGTTTACCCTATCCTTGTGAAATACAGTGAAAGGTTCTTTGCACAAGAGAGCTTGTAGCTCCAAAATACTCCTTGCTGAGGTCATAGCCATTAGTAAGGTGGTCTTCCAAAAGCAACTTTAGAGGGGCAGAAACTGCTGCTCAAAGGGAGGCAAGGTGAGTTTTTCTAGCACATGGTTGAGATGCCAGGTAAGAGATAAGTTCCTTCTGGATGTGCTTAAGTGAATGACCCCTTTTAAAAATAACTTTGCCCCAGATGAATGGAAAATGGGCACCATTATTCCCTTGCACAAAGGTGGTGCTTCCACTGACCCCAAGAACTACAGACCTATTAGCCCGACTAACCTTATCTGCAAGGCCATGGAGCAAATCATCATGGATCTTATCACAAAGATATAGGAAATCCCCAAACACTTGACCATACTCAGTTTGGATTTGTCAAAGGGAAACCATGTCTGTTAAACCTGGTGGACTTTGAGACGGTCACCAAGACCTTGGACGAGGGAATATCTTTGCATACAGCCTACCTAGAGTTAGCCAAGGCATTTGACACTGTCTCCCACTCAGGCATCAGTGACAAACTCACCAAAGCTAGGTATTAACCCTTACATTGTTAGATGGGTCACTAACTGGCTCATTGATAGAACCCATATAGTCAAAACAGGGAACCCACCCCCAACAGCAGACCTGTAACCAGCGGTCTTCCACCGAGATCAGTCCTGGGACCTCTACTGTTTGGAATCTATTTCTCTTAAGTACAAGCAAAAACTAAAGGTCTGTGGCTGACAAAGTTTACTAATGACTGCAAACGGAGAGCAGTCATAGAATTTCCAAATGATGTTAGCATCCTACAACAGGGTCTTACACAAACAAATGATTGGTGCCAAAGTCATGGCCTTAATACATTTTTTTGTATTCAATTTATTGTCCCTTGCGGTAAGGGCGATGTTCCTGCTAACTACCACATCAACAGCAACACCTTAAGTATGCACTCAGTGGTGAGAGACCTGGGCACACAGACTGACAGCAGCCCTACCTTTGATCGCCATGTCTACACAGTGGTAGGAAGGGCATTCTATATGGCTCATCCCATAAGTAAGGGCATTCCCTCCAGAAATAAAAAGAAGTTATAACCTCCCTTTACTCTTCCCTCAAACCAATAATTGAGCAAAACGCCCCCTTTGATATGTACTTTTTCAAGCAAATGCAGCAACTGGAGAGACCGCAAAGGTTCCTCAAAAGGAAACTTCAAGGCCTTCAGCAGCTGTCCTATGTGAATCATTTGAAATCACTGCCACTTTTATTCTGTTTCATACAGACTACTCAGAGGTGATCTCTGCCTTGCATACAATGCAATCTCTGTCCCTGCTTTACTAGAAAAGCTGCATCTTCGTCAGTCAAATAGTACATGGGTTACTCACTCTAAAGACCTTAACCTGGTATGTGACATTACTAGAACCTGTTGGAAGGACAGATTTGTCTCCCAGAGGTTGCCACACCTTTGGAATAGACTCTCATTTCATGTCAAACAGAGCACCTCATTGGCCCTCTTCAAACGAAATCTGGACAATTGGATGGGTAACTCACCCCAGGGGTTACACCTGTGTCCCTCTTGGACAAGCGCAACAGGTGCCTATTGTGGAAACAAGGGTAGAACTTGGCTAGGCTTGTGAGGGCCCTAGGGTCATTAGTCTAGTAACTTCATGTGATCCCCACTGCAAGTTTAAGCCCAGGAGAATCTCCCTCTTTAGCATCCATTCATTGGGATCTATAATATCCCTAATATAAAGAATCTGCCAGGATCTTGTTCTGCCCCAGAGTGTAGGATGCTATGAGTCATTTTTAGTTTTTGGGCTAACAGCCAAATTTTTATTGTGAGACTGTACAAGGGGTAGGAAACGGTGCCCCTTTCCTTGCTTGTTGATGTACCACATCACTGTTGTTTTGTCTGTCCAAATCTACAAAGTCCCTGGGGGTAAACTTTGTTGAAAGGCTTTCATGGCCAGGTAAACCGCTAACAATTCCTTCTGGTTTACATGCAGTTTCCTCTGATCTCGTACCCAGATGCCCTGCACCTTCAAGGGGCCTTATGAGGCACCACAGACTATGTCTGAGCTGTTTGTGGTGATGGTCTTGTCTGTGTCTGGCAGAGAGACATCTGCATTGGGATTCTGTAGGATGGTGCTTTTCCACCACAGCAGCTTAGCTGCATAGAAGGAGCAGGAGAGTTTCTGGGGGCTGAGAGTGTTGTTCCCAATAATTTTTAGGAACCATTAAAGTTTTTTCATGTGTAACTTTACAAGGAGGGTAATAAAAATGCAGGATGCCATGTAACCAATGATCCTTAGGAATTCCCTTGCTGGAAAAAAAAAAAAATTAAGCTCGTTTCCTGCCTTTCCTGTTAAGTGGTATAGACTATATGTAGGCTTCTGAGCCCCCAAGCCCTTCTGTGTTGGAGGGAAGCCTTCTAGCTTAGTTTTTTTTCTGATAACTAGCCAGTTTTCTAGTTTCAGCACTCAAATCTGTTTCTTAGATCTCAGCACTTGTTCAGAAAAAAAAAAAAATTTCATCTGCTTTTACTGTACTTGTGTTTCTACCTACTTTTTTACTTTTGCATCATCTTAAAAGTACTCAATTGTATTTATTACTGCTTGGTGTAACTCATTCTAAGTCTTTTGGTTTAAACACTTGGGCTTCAGACCAGTTGTTTTGCACTGAGAGGGTTTGTGGTCTGCACTGTAGTGGCAGAACAGGTAGCTTACATCCTTCTAGGTTGGGAACTGCTGATTGAGGGCTCAGTGTCTGTTATTCTAAAAGTGTATTGATTCTGGTTTAAGCACTAGGGCTTTCAGGCCAGTTATTTTACATTAAGAGGGTTCGTGGTCTGCACTCTTGTGGGAGGAGAGGCTGGACTCTGCCCTTCTGAGCTGGGAATTTCTGGTTAAAGGCTTATAGTGCCTGCATATCTGAACTGCTTCTTACTGAAGTTGGTGCGCCTTGTTTGCTGTGGCATAGACTGGATTCGGGCCTGCTGGATCTAGCTTTGTTTGTGTAACTTGAGCACTAATCCAGGCATTCTCTAAAGTATTCAATTGTATTTATTACTGCTTGGTAGTAACTTGATTAAAGTGTAGCTATCATTCTAAGTCTTTTGGATTAAGCACTTGGGCTTCAGACCAGTTGTTTTACATTAGGAAGGTTTGTGGCATGCACTGTGGTGGCAGGGCAGGTAGCTTTCATCCTTCTAAGTTGGGAACTGCTGATTGAGAGCCCAGTGTCTGTTATTCTTAAAGTGTATTAGTTCTGGTTTAAGCACTTGGGCTTCAGGCCAGTTATTTTACATTAAGAAGGTTTGTGGTCTGCACTCTTGTGGGAGAAGAGGCTGGACTCTGCCCTTCTGAGCTGGGAATTTCTGGTTAAAGGTTTATAGTGCCTGAATATTTGAACTGTATCTTACTGAAATTGGTACACCTTGTTTGCTGTAGCATAGACTAGATCCAGGCCTGCTGAATCTAGCTTTGTTTATATGCTTGTTGTTTGTTTGCTTGTTATTTCCCTGGAACTCTAATTCCACCAAATACGCGGCTTCTCAGCGCTTCTGTGGATCACTAGTGATATCTGCATTGCTTACTGTACTTATTTCCTTGTTTCACTTGAAAGAAAGTTACTGTTTGTCGTTTTTGCATTTAAGTTACCTGTAACACATTGCACTTAAGTTACCTGGCACTTGCTCACTAAAGCAATTATATAAGTCAGCACTAAAAATTAAAAGCACTACACCCTCACTCCCCACTGGCCCTGGTTTTCAATTATTAAGGAATTCCCAATATTATTCTAGCATATCCAAAGGTGAGTTGTCAATCTCCTCTCCGGTCCAGCTGGTGAATCTGGGAATCTTGAGGCAATGTTACAACTGCCTCATGTACACAGACAACCCTCTCCTCCTCCCAACAAATTCCAACACATGAAAGATGCAAACATATAGCCAAACTGGAGGCTAAGCTCTCTCAACTCAGTACTGGCATAACCAGTCAGGAGGAGAAGGAAACCACACTCACTACAATTCCAGTCTCACATAGACCTACCATGACAGCAAACCAAATACATAATCACACAAAAACATACTCGGAGGCTCTAAATAAAGATCTGCCGAAGCAGCAGAGACCTCCAAAGCAGACACCAAAGCAGCCGCTACCCCAAAACAAAACACGTGCAACACATATCTCACAAAGCCAGTGTGCCGAACAGTCACAGCCCTTAAGACTAAACAACACACCTGATACACTTGTAATAGGTGACTATCGTCAGGCACACTGACGTCCCGCTCACCAGGCTGAACAAGGAGAGGGTCACGGTGAGCAGCCTGTCGGGCGCTAGGATTCGCCACATAACACAAGCACTCAGGTCACTCCAAGGCAAGTACAAATATGACTCCGTCATTGTCCATGCTGGTGTGAATGACCTGAGATGCACCTCCCTGGACTACATGAAAAGAGACATAAAGGAGCTCTCTGAGCATGTAGCCCAGGCCGGTATGACCCTGACCTTGAGTAGCATCTTACCCTCACCAAGAATTATGCCACAATATGAAGACAAGATGATCAATTTCAACAATTGGCTTAAGTACTGGTGTCATTCAAAGGGGATCAATGCCTGTCAGCTTGGGATGATATGCTCGACAAGCCACGATGCTTCGCTAGGGACGGCTTGCACCTGTCACCCCTGGGCTTTAGGATATTGGCAAAGGCTCTTGCTACCCCCATAGTGCCTTTTTAGGCAAGGCTCAAAAGACAAACCCACCTCCATAGGTATCACAAGGGATAAGAAACTAAGAGTAATGCTACTCAACGCCAGAAGTCTAAACCTCAAGATGCACGACTTCGAAACTCTCCTTAGCATGGAGAACATCGATATTTGTGCAGTAACAGAAACCTGGTTCAGGGCTCCCGAGAGCACCCCAGCACTACCAGGTTATACCTCATACCATGCTTTTCGCCCCAAAACTTGGACCGAACCACAAAAGGAGGGAGTATCGATATTTATCAAAGATACCCACACCTCCAGGTTGGTGGCAAAGCACGAAGCATCAGAGACTATCCATGTGCAACTAACAGTGGGTAAAACTGCCTTCCAGTTTATAGCCTGCTACAGACCACCCTCCCAAACCCAGGAACCCCACTCGGCCTTCCTGAGAACACTGGAAAATATGAAGGTTTCTCCAAACACCATTATATTGGGCGACTTCAACTACCCAAACATAGACTGGGAGCATTACTCTAGCTCCAACACCCTAGCCCAAAGGTTCCTAGAATTTATAAACTCAAATGCTATGGAACAACTTGTTACCACTCCCACAAGAGGGGAAAACATACTGGACCTGATCATCACCAACATGGGGACTCTATGCTCCAGTCCAGAAGTGTATCCCTCACTGGTAAGATCAGACCATAAACTAATCTCACTGGATATTTACATCCCAACCCTACCCCTGCCCAGAAAACCACAGTGAAAAACTTCTCTAAAGCAAATTTCACACTCCTTAAAACTGAGGTGGAATCCTTCAAAGCCCCCGGGCCTGTGGAAAATACGGCCCAGACCGCAGAATCCTTTATAAACACATTCTATGAACACCTTCAGGAATGCATGGATCATGCGATCCCAAATAAAACCAAGACCCAATCCTCCAAAGGCAGATGTCCTGTCTGGTGGACCCCAGCCATAAACAAACTATACAATAGAAGGAGGAAGCTACTAAATGATGGAGCAAAATCCCAAAAAGGGAAGGCATCACTGATCAGTATTAGCAAAAAACTACGGGCACACATAAAATTGTCTAAGGCCAGCTTCGAGAGAAAAATTGCACAGGACACTAAGGATAATCACAAGGCTTTCTTTAGTTGTTAGGAACCTGGGTGGTAATTCCCAGATATGCTCAGAATTAGTCCAAAATGACAAAAAATACACCGAACCCACAGACACTGCCAACATCCTAGCTGACAGGTTCAGCGCAAACTTCTCCACTCCCCCCCCCCACCACCAAAAGGGCAAATATCTATCCCAGCAGTGTGCTGCCCCCCTGACATCTCAGATGCTCAGGTAAGAGCCGCCCTCTCCAAAGCAAAAAACACAGCATCAATGGGACCAGACGGTGTCCCGGGCTGCGTCCTACATGAACTCCAAGAAGAGCTAAACCCAAACATAAAACTACTGTTCAATCTCAGCCTTACTACAGGATATGTGCCCAAAGAGTGGCGTACAGCAACAGTGGTCCCTCTCCATAAAGGTGGTGCCTCAACGGATCCTGGAAACTATCGCCCCATAAGCCTGACTAGCTTGGTCTGCAAAGCTATGGAAAGGATCATCATGGACCTCATAAATAAAGATATTGGGGACCTACAAACACTGGATCCTACCCAGTTCAGCTTTGTTAAGGGCAGATCCTGCCTCTTAAACCTGGTTGATTTCTTTGAAACAGTCACCAAGGCCATTGACGAGGGGAAGGTGGTCCACACAGCCTACCTGGACCTCGCAAAAGCCTTCGATACAATACCCCACTCGGGCATTATAGATAAGCTCACCAGCTTAAATATAAACCCCTATGTCACTAGATCGATTGCAATCTGGCTCAAGGACAGAACCCACATGGTTAGAATTGCTGGAGCCATGTCAGACTCCAAACCAGTTACAAGTGGTGTCCCACAAGGCTCAGTCCTGGGACCTCTCTTGTTCGGTATATATTTCTCGGAGGTACAGGCCAACACGGAAGGACTGTGGCTGACCAAGTTCACAGATGACTGCAAACTGGGCACCATAATCGACTCTCCAGCCGACACAAGCATCCTCCAAAAGGGCCTCATAGAAACAGACAACTGGTGCCAGAGCCATGGCCTCAAGCTAAATGCCAAAAGTGTATAGTCATCCCCTTTGGCAAAAACAAAGTGCCCACAAATTACCACATAGGTGGTAATCCATTAAGTACAGAAGAAGTAATTAGGGACCTGGGGACCCAAGTTGATAGCAATCTCTCATTTGACAATCACGTGGCCAAAGTGGTTAGAAAAACATTTTATATAGCCCACCTAATCATGAAGGGATTCACATCTAGATCAGGGGAGGTCATCGTGCCTCTTTACTCATCCCTCATCAGGCCCATAATTGAGTACAATGCCCCTTTTGGGATGTACCTTACCAGACACCTGCAGCAACTGGAAAGACCCCAAAAGTACCTCACCAAGAGGATCAAAGGGCTCAAACAGATGCCATATGCTGCCCGGTTAAAGAAACTCCAGCTCTACTCAGTGGCATACCGCCTGTTCAGAGGCGACCTGTGCCTGACGTATAAAGCCATGTCCAACCCGGAATTAATGGACATGCTGCAACTCAGAAAATCCAAATCCCATCGAGCTACGCGCTCGAGAGACTTGAACCTCAGCATTGAAATAAATAGGACATGCCGGAGGGACAGATTCATAACCCAGAGGCTCCCTTCACTCTGGAATAAAATCCCAGTCCAGGTTAGGCAGAGTCCCTCAGTGACTCTCTTCAAGAGGAATCTTGATGAGTGGATGGGAGATCGTAGGTTTACCCCGGGTATCACTTCTGTGTCACTGTTAGACAGAGGCACAGTATACTAACCTCGAAAAAGGGCATAGCAAAATTAATTTAAAATGGGTGGCGAAAGCAAACACACTCTGGCTAGGCTTATAAATGCCCTAGGGCAGATAGCCTAGTATGAACCTATGAACCTATGAACCTTTGGCAGCAAGATAATCAGGTAGTTTGTCAGGTAACATATCCTGCCCTGTTGAAGGAAAGCTTTTTGTTGCACAGAATCAGTGAGGGGCCCCAAAAACAGAATCCTTTTCTGAGGAAGAGTTTGTAAGTTGTGGAGGTTTAGGGTGAAATCTACCTTTTGGAAGGAGTCTATCATGATCTGCAAGGCATTGCAGCATCTGCTGTGGATTTTCCCAGAATGAGACAGTCATCCAGGTGGGGTAAATATGAATCCCTAGAGCTTGGCAATTGGTTACAAGAGAAGCTATGCATTTGGTGAAGACCTGGGAGCACTGAACAGACCAAATGGTAAAGCACAGATTTGGTAGTGCAAGCCTGCTGCCAAAAGCTGCAGGTATTGCCTGTGACTGTCTGCAACAAGAATATGTTCGTAAGCATCCTTTAGGTCTAGAGTAACCATGTAGGCATCCTGGAAGATCATGGGCAGTAGTTTTTGTAAAGTTAGCACTTTGATTTTTGGTACATAAAGGAACTTGTTTAGCCTTGACAAGTCCATGATAGGCCTCCATCTGTCTTCTTTTCTTGGAACTACAAAAACCCTTAAATAGTAGCCTTTTTCCTCCTGACCTAGAGGAATAGGCTGAACAGATCATTGTTATAGTAGCTCTAATAGGACTGGTGGTAAGAGACTTCTGCTCTTTTGGGTGCCTTGGCATGCTTAGGAAGTGGGGGGTTCTCTGAACTGGATGGAGAAACCCCTTTCTATGATGCGGAGGATTCACTGGTCTTTGGTTATGAGCTTCCACTGATGCAGAAAGGACACCCTTCCAGCCAGAGGGTTGGAGAGGAGGGTGGTGGGTAGGTTTTGTGGTGTCAGAGGCTGAAGATAGTCACAGCTGGTCTCTGTGGTGGGTGGGCTCTTTGGAGCTCCCTGGTCTCGGTTTGATCAGGCTGTCACATCCTAGATTATCTGGTTCTCTTACTACAGGGAAGTCTCCCACTGCCCTATCTGAGGGGTGAGGCATGGGTTAAGAAGGGTAGTTTCTATTATACCTTGGTGTAGGTGTTCCTTTTTTGTCCAACTTCTTAAAAATCTTTCCAGCAGGTGGTCCAAAAAGGAATTATTTGTCTAGTGGAGCATCTAATAGTTCAACCTTGACCTGGTCCGACAGAGGTTTGTCCTGAGCCATGCATCCCCGAGAATGACAGACTGTGGCAGCTGCTCTGCATGATGCATCATACCCACATTTTAAGGGATGTCTAGAAACCTGTAAGGTTGCTATTGCTATCTCCTGAATTTCCTTTGGCAAGACTCTGCAGGCAACAGTCACTGCCTTAGTAGTAAATTGATCTTTTAGAGGGTTCGGGTACTTTAACATATGAAATTGGCAGTTAAGCACCCTCAGAAAGAGCAGCAGTGGTATAAGCTTTTTTGCCAAATCTATTTTCCCCATCACTGGGCAGAGGATGTCTTGTTGCCCCTTTAGGTATTGTTTTGGTGGATTCTGTACAGACTACTGCAGGATCAGATTTAGGATTCTTGTAAGCATGCTTCTACAAATCAAGCACTCTGTAAAACTTGCCAGGTTTCCTGGGTGCAGGTGGGAGACAGAATCAGGGTGCAAAGATATGTTTTCATAAGACATCAAGTACCGCATGCACTGGAGGGTTTGCCAGGGTGACGGTAAACTCAGGAGTTTACTAGGAGTCTCAGCCTGTGAGAATTGTTTGCTTTCTGAATTGAAGGCCTCCTCCATTTTATGAAGGGTATCCTTTGGCTAGACTTAAAATGGCCCGCAGGCAAAAGTGAGGGTATTATCAAAGTCTTGAGTCAGGATAAGGTTGGGGTGGTAATTGCTCAGAAATGGACAACTCATCTTAGCCTAAGGGGCCTGATTACTCTTGAAAAGCCACACCCCTACGCCTTTTAGAGGGGGAGGCTTTGGGGTGGTGGTCCTCCAAGTGGCCAGACTCCCTGGATGTTATGAAGGTCATGAACTTCTGGCCTACTTTCAAGTGGTCCCAGGTCTCAACCTGAGCTGAAGTGGCAGAGGGCTGAGGAGAAGACAAAGGAAGGTGATGGTTCTCTTTGGTTAGGCACCATTTTGTCAAGACCATCTGAGGACTGCGGCTTCACAGCAGAGGAAGATCAGGTGCGTTTCCTCAGTACCAGCAATATGAATGCCGGAAGCTGAAACCTGTGCAATGACCTGAGAAATGACCGACGTTGATGCTGTGGAAGAAGTGAATGGAAGGCCTGGAATCATGGTGGTCTCTCGAAGGGCTGTGGCAGAAGGTTCAGGCCCAGCAGTCACTGGACCAGAGGGGCTGTGAAGGTGCCTCACCTGTATCGTTCGTTGACTTGACAGCATAGGCCGAAGCTTCTGCAATATACAGAGTCTTTTCCTTGTATTATTTGTCCTTGGATTTTTTTAAGAATGACAATGGTGAAAGCTGGGGTTTGCAGAGGGAACTGACACAGAGGGCTCCACATGAGTGGCTAGGACATCAGCCCAGTATTTAGGGGTATTTACTCAGAATGTAGCACCATCATAGACCAATTATGAGACATTGTGTTGAGGCCCCAAGCAGAAATTACACTGGTAAAACAAAATCCAAGAGGCTCCAAAACAAACACAAGACTGAAGGTCATGAGCAGCAACTGTTTTATGTGGTAAAACCAAAAAAGAACAAACTGGTAAAATAACAAAAAAGCAAGCAGGCTGTAAGTACTCCAAACCACACTATTTATTGTGAGCGCTTTCGTCAGAGACCATGCTCCAACTTCATTTATACACACATCCACGAGCAATGACAATTCCTTTGATGTTTAAAGATGGAGCGTCTCCAACCATTTTTAGGCCAAGTAGCATCACAATGCCATCTAGTGTTCGAAAGATGTAAGTGCACTTCACCCTGACTTTTTTTTATATCAAACAGACTATGTTTATATATTAGTTTCTGTAAAGAATCTTACATAATATATTGGTAAAAATATTAAAACCAATTATATCAGCCAATAGAGGTATTAAATTAAAGAGTATATAAAGTGAATGTCATACATCTTTCGGTTGAGGGGCTCCTACTCAAGTCCCTTCAAGGAAATGATGTATGGCATACACTTTATATATTTTTTTTACCATCATATTGCATGTATTGAATGTTGAGTTATTCTTGGGTACTAGGTTTTTTGGAGTTATTTTTATGTATACAATTTTAAATTTTCATTTTAATGTGATTTGATGTTTACTTTTTTTTTTTTTTTTTTTTATCTAAGATTCTTTACAGAAACTAATATATATATATAAACATGGTTGGAGTTACTCCTTGAAACATGAAAGGAATTGTCATTGCTCATAGATGTGTGTATAAAAGTTTTGCATCTTAACTGTTTTTATATTCTGATGAAGTTCCTATACGGGGTGAAAGCGCTTAATATATATGTATTTTTTTGTTTTGGTTTTAAGTTGTTTTACCAAATAAAACAGTTGCTGCTCGCGATCTTCAGCCTTGGATTTGTTTTAGAAATGACACGAGTGAAAATCTTTGGTTTTTACTACCCACACTTCTGGTAACCTTTTTAAACATTACATCAGAAGAGAAAAAAAAAAAAACAACAGGGTACTTACCTAACTGGTAGACAGGAGAAACTCTAGAAAAACAAACTGATCGATGGACTATGAGCATTTTGTACACACGATGAAAGGGACTGGATTACATGGCTAGAAAGAACTAAAGATGGCACCAACAGACACACTTCTTACACCCTGATATCCAGATGTTGGCCCTCTGACATCTGGCAGCTAGGGATGATGCAAAGACTCTGGAAAATCAGGCTGGCTTTGGGCTTCTGCATGGCAGAAAGACCAAATAATTGGTACTGCAATACTGACTATGAAAAATCAATTTTGAACTCATCTTTCACTGTGTACTGGCTAAGGTCACTGGGGTCCTATAATGCTCTTGAGGGCCTCTGCTTTCTTCGGCACCAAAAAAAAACCTCATGATTAATAACACTGACCTCTATAATAGCGGATACCTCTTAGAAGGCTTTTTCTCCCTCTCTTACACTGTTAGATTCTTGCCTTGCCAAAGATTAGTTTTAAATTCAGTACTCTTCACCAACTGCAATCAAGCCTCCCCTTACTAGATTCTTATTCATTCCCAAGTGGTAGGGATGTTCCCAGATCCACCACGGCAAGAACCATGGGGGGGGGGGGGGCGACAATCATATAGGCAGATATTTGGGTTGTTTCTGCCCTCAATAGTATCCTGGCTATAATATTTTTTATTACAAATGGCATAACCTCCTTCCTTGGTAGTGACATGAGCACGTGTGTTACTGCAAGGACTGCTTATGCCTTTTTATCTGACTATACATGGTTCTCCACATGCACCAGAGGCTACAATCACCTGCTTGGGTTGTCATACCCATGTCATCTCTGTACCAGCAGAGTAGCAACAGCAAAAGCTGGTGATGAATGCTTTCTACCCCTCAGGATAGGCATGTCAATCCTTTCTTCCAGCACTATGAATCTTCTGTACCACTAATCAAACTTGGGTCGACTTGATTGTTAGTTGGGGCTTTATTACCTCTACAAAAACCATATAGAGTGCACTGCCTCAGATTTTGGAAGGGGTGGGCTGTCTAGCAAAAACTTTAGGAGTGAGTATGTGTTTAAGGTAGGATATTTTAGCCTCAGGGAATGGTGGTGGTGATGGTAGTAGTAGTAGTAGAGCACTCCAGAAGCAAAGCTTTATACCCTGTGGCTGAATGCAAACTTCTGGTCTGTTGCAAATACCTCCTCCTCCTCTGGGTGAGTGACTGTGTTGGAAGTTTCATGTTTATACATGGTCTTCCTGCTGTAACCACATCAAGCACAAGCTCCTCTGCTGTTTATTAAAAGAATGCTGGCTAGTCTGGAATTTCACTGCTATACCTCTCAAGATTTTGTCCTATTTTTCAATCAACTTGAGATGCTTGCTTATGTCATCAAATAGGTTGTGATCTGCAACATGGGAGACAAAAAATGTCACTATTAAACTCTGTAAAACTGGTTAGGTCTCTGCATGGCTTGCTTGCACCCCCTGGTTCTGGCCAAAAACTAAAACATGCTATAAAGGAAAGGGATGATGTACTCATTGGCTCCATGCATGGCTCCTTTCACATAGAGCACTTCATAAGATATTTATCTCTGAAAGCACATCATGTTGGCTAAGTAATCCAATGCACTCAGTAACAGGGTAAAAAAATGCGACATGTGCTTCCAGAATCCGTCATCCTTGAATTCCTGTCCAGCAGATGGGCAGCTGGGATCCGAGGAGTTTGGGTACTCGTGAGGGCTGCAGCAGAAACTATTAGGTCCAGTTTAAAGCCCTCTGACCAAACTGCCGAAGTCTTTGGCAAACAAGTGTGACAGCTTTTTTGGGTGCCAGAGCTTACATACATGGGTTGTCCCATTCCACCTTGGTGGCATCCTTTAAAATTTCCACTCTGGATGCAATCATTCAGTACGACTGGGGAGCTTACCAACCCACCTACTGCAACTCCTACTGTAGTGATGGGATGGAGTCCATGCGTCAAGCCTTCTTTCTTCTGTATTAACTGGAAAAATTCACAAAATTTTGTGTTATTCATAGGTGACACTGGGGAAGCATTACCTTTCTCTTCATTCAAGTCTGTGAATTAACACCCCCAACTGGGGGAGTTTACATGCTTGATCTTTTGCGTGACATTTCTTGGCCTTTCGGATGAGGGTTCCAAACATACAGATAAGGAGCAAGACCCTCCTGTGAATGTGTCACAGAAGATTGCTGTAGGCTTCGGTAGGGGAGCAGGGGTTGCCATCATGATGTCCACAGTTCATCAGTTACTGCCAGTGTCTATAGCTGCACTGAAGCTTGCAGATGCTGTTCTACAGATATCTGAAATGAATGCAATAATGTCAGCTCTAAAAGCACTGGTACCAAAATAACCAATGAGAAGAAAAGGATAAATCAGTGCTGAGATTACTGAACCTATCCTTGCATGGACCAAGGTTAATGCTGTGACGGAGACTGCAGGTGGTATCTGCATTAAACAGCTGATAAAAACCAGAAGACTCTGCCAGTGCCACACAGAATATTGCATCAAAACAGCACCGGATGCAGTGATGAGTTACTAATGCAGTTCGATATGGTTCAAGAAGTACCAACAGGCTCAGCGTAGTCAGAGGCATGGGTCCTGAGTTTAACATTGGTAGCTTTGAGATGGAAAAGATGAATGCATGGGTGAGAGGAGTGAGATTTAGAGGCTTGCAAGTGCAATTAACAAAGCAACTGATACTCACACAAGTTCTCTTGGTGCCCATGAAGACAGGCCAGCCAGCCACCTGCTTTTGAGCATTCAGCTCCAAGATAATTTGGACAAATTTATTGTAATCAAACTTTGAGGCAGGTGAGCCACTAAGAGGTTGGGTCTGTGGGGCAGCAGGCTCTTGGAATCTTGGTGATGATTTAATAAAGGAAGTCTGTTTTGGCTTGTTGTGACTGAGTGGTGCTCTCTGGGGACAGGAGTATGCTTTTGTAAGACCACCTTAAGGCATCGGAGCCAGAGTTGGCCCAATAACAATGGCCTTTTACCAGAGTCATATGACTCAACAGGTTTATGGAATTTCCAGTGAGGGCCTGTTTCATCAAGATTTTTAATTTTCTTTTCTTTGTTGCTTCTGCATCGCCAGTTAAACCGCAAATATGCTGAACAGTGTTATGGTCCCTTCACAGCACATATGCTGGTTTGCCCATTGCTGAGTGTGATGGCTCTACTATAGGAAGAGCATTCAAACATTAGCACTGGCATTGTGGTAAAGGGGGAAAAGGCCTTGGGATTGCATGCCAAGAGGGGGAGTAGAAGGAGAAATCAAAGCTAAGAAATAAATACAGAAGTACGAAAACATAAAGGGTTACCCGTTTACTGATATGGACAGATGGAAAAAAAATAATGAATTGAATTGAAAACTTATCAAGAGTAATAATTTATAAAAACACTAAAGAAGGCAGCTTGAAAACTGTACAAAGCACTCCAAGGGCAGTCAAGAACTGGAGACTTGTAAGAAGACAAGTATGATGGGATGGGGGAGGGGGGAAGAGACAAACCTTACAAGCTCAGTGCCAAGTGGCTCTAATGCCTGTGGCCTGTCCTGCATGTTATCAAGGATGAACCAGTCCCAACAGAGTGAATAACCCATACAATTATAATGCTGACTGGAATGTCACATGATGCTCATGGTATGCATATTCACGTGTATACAAGAAAATGATAACTATTTCCGCATTTGCTCTTTTTGTTAGGTACATATGTGCATAAGGGCTTTCTTTGTGCACTTAAGTAATTCAATGCCTCATTAACTGTTCAAGATTTGTTGGAGTATATGTGCATTAAGAAGACTCCACCTTATTCTCTTTCACTTGATGACATGCATGTAATATGAGTGAAAAAAAGCCCATGTTACTCATTAAATGCACTATGTAGAAGAATGTAAATTTTTCATTGCCACAACATTACAAACATTTAATCCAACAGGAAGCAATGTACGTTATGCATTTGGTTATAATGAGTTTGGCTTCAAATGCAGATTGGTACACTGGCAATTCATTAGTCATTTCAAATATCAAACTTTTATGTACTTGTTTTAAAACTATAAACCATGAGGTGTCTGTGTCTATTACATTGCTTGCTAAATTCTAGCCAGGATGGTTTTATAGCAAATGTTTGCCTTCAGAAAGCCTTTCTCCCTTACAAATTAAAAAAAAAAAAAAAGGACCTGAATAAATTTACCTGTTTGTAAATCTCACTCCATTCTTCTGGATATCTATGGTTGTGAACTTTTTGTTGTTTCTCAAAGCTTTCTCCTCCTTACAGGTGACTCTGAAATAATATCCCACCTGAGCATTTGACTCCAGCTTCACGCTTTTGCCCGCTTCAAGACCTGTGCACAATGATTTAATATTAAAGCATGCTAAAATCAAATGAATACTGTATTAAGCATTAGGTTAAATAACACTCACCAGTAATATGAAATACTGAAGCACACACTCTACAAAGCTACACCTTAGAAAGTATAATTGTGTTAGATACTTGCATAAATGCAGATGTTCGAGTAGGTTCATAGTTACAGTGAGGACTCTTGGGATTTCCTGCCTTCTGATGTTCAAAGCCAGCCTGAATATCAGAGATCTCACTTCTGGCAGACACTACCTTTCCAACATTAGGGGGGTCAATACTATAAAGCATAGTCAGGTGGCATCATCTTCAGGTCTTTCTTGCATCATTCTAACAGCACAGGCTCCTAGACACTGAAGCAAGGCCTACTCAGATGTCCTCAAGCTATGTCAGGGATTACACTGGTCCTACCTAGGGGTGGGAGAAAAGAATAAAAAATAAGGGCACCCACTCCAAACCTAGGTATAAGGAAGAATGGGACAGGAGGTGGGGAAGTGGTAATGTAGTAGTTAATCTACTTCAACATCTGCAGTTATGGTAAGTACCTACCACAACTGTACTATGGTATTCGCAGTTCACTGTGGCAGAAATGACCCCTTGGGAAGATTGCTACAGCTAAAGGAGTTTGGGTGTTGGGCCAGTAGCTGGTCCCGTGGCTGATGCAAATCTTGCCATGGCCTTGAACACAGTCTAGGTTGCAGAGTCTGAAAAGGGTGCAACCAGAGATCCATGGAGCTGCCTCTATGATGTTCTGGGGGTAAAAATCATCCATGATACTGGTAACAAAAGGAAATAAAAATTGAAATCAGTTTTGAAATAGTTTGCTTGATCAAATGTTTCCACTTTCTCTTTTGCAAAGACCACAAAAGATGGTCTGACTTTCTTTGAAGTTTTGTTCTAAGTAAATCTGAGCTGCCTATGCACATCCTGGGAATGAAGGATACCCTCACTTCTGTGGAGATGGGAAAATACTGGCAAATTAACAGTCTGAGTGAGAGGCAGCTCAGACACCATTTTGGGCATGAATGAGGGATCAAGAAAGGTTCCTTATACATCAGTGCCTGCAGCTTTGAAATATGTCTAGCTACATTAGGGTCACCAGTAGAGCAGTCTTCCAAATAAGCACCCTGACAGTGACTGAAGCAGTTGGCTCAACAGGGTGCATCATCAGCTATTGCAATACAAAGTTGAGATCCCATGGAGGGGTGGTCTTAAATGAAGGATTCTTTTTCTGAACTGCTCCATAGCTAGGTGTGAGTAAGGAGGGGGGTCTGAAGTAGACAGGCTGAGAGACATGGACTTGAACAGAGACGTAACACATGTCCTGTTTGAAAAGGTCGGAGGACTAGAGATAGCCTGATTTGCAATGGTTGCTGTCTGCTTGGAAACCAGTATTAGAACCATGTCCATTTAGATGTGCATGAGTTTCTAGTGGTAAACTTTCTAGCATCATTCAAAATATGTAAGACAAAAAAAAAAACAAATATGTGGAGAGGATGAGTACTACATTTGCCATCCTGCCAGTTTCAATATGTTTATGTTGAGTGTATGAAGGACCACTTACTCTGATGAAACAGGTCCACCCACTGTAGCTGCACTCAGTTTCTTTTTGGCCTTGCTCAAAAGTAGTAAGAACCAATGTTGTCTGGGTCAGAGGGAAACTATTAGAATCACCCGTGGCCCATCCTCCTGTTTCAGAAGTAGCACCCTGGGGATGAAGGTTAAGGAAGGGAAGTTATAAACAGAATTGTCCACTGGAAGGAGAAGGCATCTGTCTTCCAGACTCCCTTCTGCAGGCCTCTAATGCCAAACTTTGAGCTGCTTATCCTGGGATGAAGAAAAAGGTGTACTTCTAGCACACCCCATTTCTGAGTCAGATATAGGAACACCTCTCTTTTTTAACATTCACTCATTAGCTCTACATGTTCTGCTTAAGTTGTCAGGCTTAGTTGTTGCATTGCCTTGAAAGATATTGGGCTAGAAGGGCGAGACTCACCTCTTGTACTAGCTCCCAAACCTGTATGTTTAGCCTACAAAGTAGGTAGGAGTGGGTACCTTGCATCACTGTGGTGCTGTCTGTCCATACGACTGGGAGCTAATAGCTAAACACGAGAGACCACTGGCTTAAAGTTCAATAAACCCAAAGAAGTGACGGGTGAAAAAGCATTTGCTGTGTTGTTACATTAAAAAAATGCATGGAGCATGATACCCTGGAGATGATTTATTTGCATATACTGGATATTTGTTGCAGTCTTGGGACTTTAAGACAGTGGTTTCTTGTGTTTAGCTATTGGTTTTGACTATTTATGATTAGGCCTGGGTGACAAGAGTCCGAATACCAACTAGTCCCTCAGTACAGTCAATTTCCTTCCCATTTATGCTTGCTTAGACATCATCTTAAATACCCTGGACCTTCATTGTCCCTTGCCTGGGCACTCAAGGTGATGTCTGATGCATCTGTATAGTTAGCACATGCCACTTGTCTCTAGATGCAAGGGGACTCCATGTTGATCTGTATGATTTCAACCTACCACAGAATCTTTTTATTACAAAAGGAAAAAGGGGGAATAAGGGTTTGCACACAGTGCAGGTGTTTGTCCCAGTGGTTCTTCAGATACCACTACAGTTTGGCTAACGGGACCATCAAAAGCAAAGTGGCAATGTATCCTACTACCTGAGATATTCTCTGGCTGTATTTTGATCTACAATTTTTCTAAGGGAGAAATACAAGAAAAGAATTTTCTCTCAAGGAGAGTAAGCCTTTTTGTCCATTGAGTCCAGATCCACTCAGAGAAAGGTAAACCTGGTGAAAGGGATTAAGCACATTTTTGTAGATATAAGGAAAGACCTACTTAGGGAGGTAAGTCCATGGTGATCTGCATGGATTTCAGACTTCTTAAAGAGTGAATATTTGGATTGGGCAATTGACCAGGTAAGGGCAAGCATGAGGCTCTTTGTTCTGCAGAAGACAATTACGGGACCCAGGCATTTTGTAAACAACTCAGAATGCAGTAGACAAGCCAAAGGGAAAGACACAGAATTGGAAGTGATAGCCCCCAGCCTTGAAGTGTAGGAACTGCTTGTCTCCCTAAGATATGGGATTGTCAAATTGGGTATTTTTAAATGTAGGATGACCTAGAAGGATAACAGGCTTGTAAGGTTGGCATCTTGAATTTTGTTACTAAAAATAATTTTAGTCTTCATAGATTTAGAAGCGTCTCCAAGAGCATTCTTTTCATGAAAAAAAAAGTCTCGAGTAAAATCCTGTTCCTGTCTTCCAAGTTGTTAACTGGTTCTATACAGCTTTGAGCCTAAAGGTTTTCTTCTTGTGTACAAGCCAGGGATTACCAATTTTATAACTTCATAAAATGCATGGAATAGCCTGACTTTATGAAACCTAGACCTACTTGTCTTCTGTGATGTGTTACCACTGTGACAAGAGTAGGGACAGCAAGCCTCCTATTTTTTTTTTCTGGAAAGGGAGGTTGAGAGGAAAGGGCTGGGACGAGATTTTATTTGTGGGGGAAATGTTGAGCTGACTTACCTGCTCCTTGCCAAGAAACTGGAACTAGCAAAAACAATCCAGGACAACCAGGACTTCAGATAAAAACAGATCCTTTATTAAAATGTAAGCGCTTTCATGCCCACAACATGGCACTTCATCAGACATAGAACAAATGAACCACAAGCTCAAAACATACCATAATCAATTAAAATCAATCAGTATAAATTATTAAATAATTAATCAATTTACATTCCTTTAATAAAGGTTTTAAAGGTACAAATGTATTTAATCCAGGGGTTCTATGTGCTTGTAGCTTCACTATCCACCTACTCTCAGATTTCTCTATAATATTGTTTAAATCTCAACGTCTTTTACTAAAATTCTCTCAGCTACTTCCCCTAGAATCTATCTGCCACTTTCTAATGAATTTTCTAAGTTTTCTCTTTGGTTTGTTTGGGAAGAAAGACCAAGTTTTACTGGAATAGTTCCTGACATTTAGGTGGAGGGGAATGAAGAAGATATTTAATTGTCTGCATAGTTTTTGCCTTCAAGTTTCTTGATCATCATTTCAACAGGGGTTCACAAAAGGGCAGTTTTGACCCCATCAATCAAGAATGCCTTCTAATCTCAAACTCCCTTCTAGTTGCATCCATAACATCAAAGCCACACTAAGGAGTGCCTAGCCATCGAAGTACTGAAATTACACAATTCCAGCACTTCCTTCTGAAGGCCCTTATCTGAATCTCCTCTGTTTTCTGTTTCAGCTGATCCAGAATGTTCTCCTGGTGTTTAATCATGAGAAACTGGCAGCTGAGGGCCCTCATGGGTAGGGTAGTTGAGGTGTAGGTCAATAATGATCGACAGCCCTGCTTTTTTATCATCTGAAGATGTATCCTGGCAGCTCCTGGAATCCAAAGACACCACATATGGATCCACTACAAAATTCTTACACAGTTGCCTGGAAGACTCAAGTAACCTGCAGAAACAGTTAGGTTTTTTAGGAACAAAAGCCTGGGAATCAGGCAGGAAGGGGTTGCGTCAAGGAACACATCATCCAACATCTCATGCATTGGAGAACAGCAAGAGGCCTGGCCTCTAGCAGCCCAAGAAACTACCATATCTTCTTGGACTACATTTTCCTTAGCCTCCCAAGTGAAAGACTCAGTCACCCAATTAAAGGTGGCTTAAACAAAATTTTCAGGTAGTGAAGCTGAGGCCAATGTTCTTTCAGACTCAAGAGTTTACATAATAGGGGGCAGACGCAAGATAATTCCTCCTCCTCAGAGTCTGAGAAATCAGAGCTTACTTATTGGGATGTGTTCCTCTTTCTTTTATCAGAAGAGTGTTCCTGGGGCAGGGTCCTTCACAGACTATGGCAGCCTGGATCTCTAATTCAATCGGCTCCTCAGCCAGTCTTGTCTAAGCCCTGCGAGTAGACCTAGGAAGAATGCTGTTCAGGCCCATGCAGCTGAGGCAGACAGCCAAATGCTTTGGAATCTTAGGTCTCTATTTTAGGGTAACCTCAAGATGCAGGTGGGTGGCCATGACCTTCATCCAACTCCCAGGTAACTTCGTCATGAACAAGAGTGTGGGAATGCCACCTTACCCCATAACCACAATCCTTGAGTCAGACGCTGGGGTCCACAGAGTGATTCTGGACACAAATGATGCCTGCCGAGTCTCGGCTCAAGTAATGTTGGAGCTGTAAACATGGGAACAACTTGAGAGAAGTTATCAGAAGCGACTACGAAAGCTCATCTTATTCAATGATCTCAAGCCTGAAGAGGACTATCGGACACAAACTCTTGTTGGTTTCTATAATGCCTCTTTCCTTTAAATAGTTCACTTTTTTAGGGCTGTGCTCACCAGGCCTCAATGGTACTATTAGTATTAAACCTGTTTTAAAAGATAGACAAGATTTGGTCTAGTATAAGGTTGTGATAAACTGAGTAAAAATGTGTATGTTAGGATGGGGCACTTCATTAATTGTTGTTAATCACTGTTAATTGTGGGCTGTGCTGGATATATATACAAAGTGCATTGATGTAGTGAGTTTTATAACACTGTGGAAGAGTATTCACTCGACAAAAGAAGTTAAGTCTTATCATAACGTTCCACCTGAGTTGTTGATCTTCTTCCAGTCATCAATGATGGGTTCGGTTCCCAACCCTCAGAACCGAGTCGGCCTTATACCAAGCTTGCGTGCACCAAAAAGTCTTGAGCTAAGCTGCTACCCCACAATGCCCTTCAGTTACCTCAGATCGAGTTTGCATGCAACATATAGGAGAAAACAGAAAGTCAGAGGCCATCTCTGAGCAGAAACCCTGAAACACCACAAAGACCCAGAAGATCCACCAGGAGCCTTTGGTGTGGGTCGGTGGGAGGGTGTGATGACTGGAAGAAGATCCAACAACTCAGATGGAACGTTATGGTAAGACATAACTTCTTTATCTGAAGTTGTTAATCTTCTTCCTATTCATCACTGATGGGACAGAATCCCAAGCTACTTAGAGAACCTGGGTGGCCCTTATGGAAGAACGTTCCTGAGAACAATTGAGCAAAAGGCCACTCTTACCCTGGAGATCAGATCCAATTTGTAATGCTTGATAAAGGTATGGGGTTTAGCCCAAATGGCTGCTGCACAGACGTCATCCATGGAGGCCCTAGAGTGGAAGGCAATCGATGCTGCAATAGCCCTAGTTGAGTGAACTTTGATTTGACCAAGCTTAGATTCATTCGTAAGCGAATATGAGAAGCTAATGCAATCCCTGAGCCATTTTGACAAAGTAACTTTAGATAATGCACATCCCATTCTAAGGCCAGAAAGGAAATGAAAAGTTGGTCCGACTTGCGAAAGGACTTAGTTCTGTTCAGGTAGAAACGTAATTGTCTATGAACATCCATTGAATGTAGGCAGTATTCTCCCTTGTTTGAATAATTTGGAAAAAATAAAGGGAGCTCAATGGACTGGTTAACAGAAAAATCAGAAACCACCTTGGGGAGAAAGGATGGGTTAGTACGAAGTGATACTCTGTCCTTATGGAAGATCGGAGAAGGGCTCTTGATACATAAGGCTTGCAACTCGGATATTCATCTGGCTGAAGTGACCGCCTCCAGAAATAAGGATTTCCATGACAGGAATTTTAGATCACATGTCACAGCAGGCTCAAAAGGGGGTAGAGAGAGAGACTGAAGAACCCAAGAGAGATTCCATGCCTCCACCGGTTGCCTGATGGGAGGTCTGCTGTGGAAAATTCCCTTGAGGTAGGTCTTGCAAAGTCGAGGGGAAATAAGCGTGACTCCATCTGAACCATTATGGAAGTTGGAAATAGCTGCTAAATGGACTCGAATGGTGGAAGCTGATGCACCACCGTCAAACAACTCAGCAAGATAATAAAGAGCAGTAGCTACAGGGGCTGAGAAGGGATCTAGCTTCCGATTACGTGACCAGATAGAGAATGATTTCCATTTGTCCCTGTAAAGTTTTCTGGTGGATGGTTTATGGGAGGTCAGGATAATATCACGAACAGATGAGGAGAGGGTTTCCTGCCTGGCTACTAACGGAAGTGGAGGAATCAAGCCGTCAGCTTGAGAGTGGATAGATTCGGTGGAGACAGCCCTTGTGGGTGAGATATGAGGTCCTGACGAGTGTCTAGGATCCAAGGAAGTTGTAACAGATGAGGAAGGGAAACCACACCTGACGAGGCCAGAATGAGGCAATGAGAATCACTTTGCTTCTCAACCGAAAAGCTTTCATTAGAAAAAGGGGGATAAGAGGAATCTGAGGATAAGCATAAAGGAGACCTGTGGGCCAATAGTGAATCAAAGTGTCTCTCTGTGACTCCCCATGAGGGGGAAAGAGGGCAAAGTAGCTGCTGCATTTTGTGTTTGACAGGGAGGCAAAATGATCGCAGCATGGCTGGCCCCAATGGCTGAAGATTTCTGCCATCACACTCGGATTGAGAGACCACTCGTGAGGACGGAGGGTGCATCTACTTAGCCTGTCCGCAATCACGTTGGAGCTCCCTGGGATATGCGTTGGGATCAGAAAGCAGTTGGAAGCTATCGCCCAATGCCAGATTCTCATAGCTTCGCGACACAGGGGGTAGGATTTGGTCCCTCCCTCTTTATGTACCAGAGAACGACAATGGACATGTCTGACTGGATAGCAATCGTTCCGGATGGAAGGAGTGGGTGGAATGCTTGCAACTCCAAAAGCACCGCTCTTAACTCCAGGACACCGATATGCAAGTTGACCTCTATGCTGGACCAAGTGCCTTGGACTGAGTATCCCTGGAAGTGGCCCCCCCCACCCTATCAGGGAAGCTTCCATGGTCACCATGGTGCTGGGTTGGGGAGCCTGGAAGGGGCGACACCAAAGATTTTCATCTGTACTCATCCATCAGAGATCTTGTTTGCAGGTGTTGGTGATGAGAATCTGTGAGCTCAAGGGTTGAAGATTGGATATCCACTGGGACAAAAGGAGCCATTGTAGTAGTCTCATGTGTAATTTGGCTAGGGGAACAACTGGGATGGCTGCTGCCATAGACCCCAGAGCCTGAAGAACTTCCCTTGCAGACAACTTTCTTCGACAGAGTATCACTTGAACTTGTGCCCTTAATCTCTGAAGCTTGTGAGGGGGAAGAAAGACCAGACTTGATTGAGTGTTGAATACTGCCCCTATAAATTCCAACTGTTGTGAGGGCTGAAGGTTGGATTTTTCCCAGTGGATGGTGATGCCCAGCGACTCCGCTAGAACTAGTGTGTAGTGGAGGGCCCTGACCAGAAGGCACTTGGTGGGGACGGAGTGGGGCCAATCGTCTAAATACGGAAACACCTGGAATCCCTGAAGTCTCAGATGAACTGTGACCACTGCTAGGCATTTTGTGAACACTCTGGGAGCTGTTGAGAAATCAAATGGCAGGGCTCTGAAATGGTAGTGATTGGCTCCCAGCCGGAAGCGAAGGAGACTCCTGGAGCGCTTGTCCATTTTGATGTGGTAATACACATCCCGGAGATCTAATGAGAACATCCACACACCTTCCCGCAGAAAGGAGAGGATGGACTGAATCGTGACCATGCAGAACTTGGTCTGGACCACTGATTTGTTTAGCTGGCTGAGATCCAAAATGGGCCTCCAGTCCCCGGTCTTCTTTGGCACTAAAAAAATCTTGAGTAAAACCCTGACCTGCACTGGTCTGGGGGGGACCTGTTGGATGACTCATTTTTGACATAGCTTTCGTATTTCAGAAGCTGCCTCCTCCCTTTGACTGGGTAGAACACCGGTAAGGGATTTTGGATGTCTTGGATAAGAGATTAGGGGAATGTGATAGCCTCTGCAAATTATTCTCTGCACCCACTGATCATTTGTAATGGAGAGCCAGGCAGCTTGATGCAGACAGAAACGTGCCCCGACTGCTTCCAGAGGAAAGCAATCGGGTACCTCTTCAGGAGCACTGATACGGTCTTCCCGAGAAAGAATCTCTGGAGTCATGATTTTGGGGACACCCTCTGCCCCGAAAGGGCGTCTTCCATTATTGGAACCCCCTCTGCCTCTGGGGGTCCTCACCACGTGCGTCACGGGAAGGACCTTGAGACTTCTTGTGCCACATCTTTCCACTTCTCTGGTTCCTGGAGAAGGAATGCTGAGGTTTGGAAAAACATAGACCCATGGCAGACAAGGTCTTCCCATCCTGTTTGCACCTGGCTAATGTATCCTTGACCTTAGCACCGAACAAAGCTGACGGTTCGATAGGGGAGAAGACTTGAAGTCCACGAGGTCACAAATGCGCATCCAGGCATGGCTTCTCACAACTATGCCTGCACCCGTAGTTCTAGCCGCTCCTTCCGTTGCGTGGGACAGCACGAATTGAAGACCGACTCTAAGGTGGCAAGCTGGGAAGCAACTTTATCACGTGCCCCATCCGAAACTTGACCCGCGAGGGTTCCAGAGAGCTTGGACATGAGATCTCTCTGGAGCCTCGTAAAATGTGCCAGAAAGTTCAGAGACCTGACAGCAAAGGTTGCTGACACAAAACCTCAATTCCCTAACCTGTCCACCGCCCGGGACTCTCTGTTGGGCGGGTGAACAGCAGGACTTTCCTCCGCAAGGTCCTTTTTCGTGGCTGCCGCTACCACCATAGCATCTACTGGCAAACCTCTCGACCAATGGGGTTGATCCTCTGGAGGGGAGAGTATCTTATCTGATCTCCTGGGGATGGCCTCAATGGAGTCAGGGTTCTTCCATGCCCATTGCACAATGAGCTTGACCAACTCATCGGCCGGGGGGGGGGGTCACCCAAGAAGTAGAGGGTCGTAGGTGGAAGGCCTGCAGGAACACGGACTCCTCCGAGGAAGGATTGGAGGGGCTTTCAGTCACCCCTCTGGTTCAAGATTTCCAGGATGTCTCCAAAGGAGACATAGTCAGGGGGTGACTGTGGGGATCCTTCCCCATCATCGTAGTCCATATCTTCCATGACAGACTCCTCTGGGGAGTCCATGTGGTACCTCTTACACACACATTTCCAAGGGGGGTCTTCAGCGGGAGCATCTGAAGACTCAAAGGGAAATACCCTGAACAGGGTTTCCTGGGCCTTGCGCTCTCAAGGTCCTGGGGGGGTGGCCTTTGACACCTGTGGCTCAGAGGGAACTGGTGGGATGTTCAACATAGGAGGATTGCTTAAAGTGAGCACCCTCTCCATCACCCGGAAAACAGGTCCGCCTGAAGAGGAATGGGAGTCCGGAACCGAAGGAGATAATTTCGGAACCGGGGTCACACCCCGCTCCATGCAGTCCGCTCCAGGGATAAAGCCTCAAGCAAAAGCAGGGTGGGAGCTACTCTTAGTCCCGAAGACGGAACTGGCAACACAACCGGAACCATGGTCGGAACTAAGGGTTCCACCCCCCCCCCAAGCATGAGACTAAGGAAGGGTGGGTTCCAATGGAACAGACACAAAAAGGGGCCTCGGAGCCTCAGACACTGTCATTGTCAGCGCCAAGGAAGGGGGTCCTCTCACAGACGTTGGAAATATGAGCCTCAGAACTGAGGTTTCCAAGGGAGGAGAGTGTGTAGGTGTTGCCAGTGTAATAGACCCAAAGCCTGGAGTGGGATGGTGTCTACGAAAATTTGTATTCCCCTGGCGGTCAGCAGCTGATCAAAAAGGCACACCACATCCAATTCTAAAAGGCTCCGAGTGGACCTTACCGACGCCCCTGAGGGGGAATCAGGCCGGTCCAGAGTGGAGGTCAATAATGGCTCCGAAGCTGTTGTTGGAATGGACGGAGCAGAAATGGGGGACATCAGTGCCGAGGTAGAGACAGGCAAACTGGTCGTAACCGAGGTTGTAGTAGGCACTGAAATTGGAGCCGGAACAGGCGCCAGCGAGGCGACCTTGGTATGAACCACTGGAGCCAAACTCTGAGCAGAGGTGGTCGGAACCAAGGAAGCGATACGATGCTCGGTAGAAGTCTTGTGGGCTTTGTGCTTATGGCTTTTGCCCCTATCACCGGCCGGAGAAGAGGGGTCTGAACAAGGACATTTCTTGTCCACAGAAGGAGGGGATGAGACCTCAGACTCAGAAATAGCCTCCGAAAAAGGTGAAGGAAGCAGGCCCTTAAGAAGCAACTTGTTGCGTCTTTCATTTAGCGTCTGCTGACTGAAGCTGGCACAAATATCACAAGGAGATTTCCTCGATAAGTGCAGAACCCCCAAACAATACACACATTCTTCATGTAAATCACTATTCGGGAGTTTACCACTGCAAGAGGAGCAGTGTTTAAACCCTGTAGTCCCTTTCTTTTCCGACATAACAGGAAAAACACACACACACACACACACACACACACACACACACACACACACACACACACACACTAAAGAAGAAGAAAGTATAGAGAGAGAAAGAGGGAAATACCAACAATGGTATTGGGAATACTACAAGGGTAAAAGGGTCAATGCCAACAATGGTACAAAATGAAATACCTGTGGGTGGAGCTGAGTGGGTAAATAGAGAAAAATTAGCAAACTGACAGAAAAAATTCACAAATACTTATAAAATTTTGAAAAATATAACACTTAGCTGGAGAGCTCGATGAAACGCTGGTATATGGCTGCACGGCAAATGAGGTCTGAGGTAACTGAGTGAAAGGCATTGTGGATAGCAGGTTAGCTTGACAGTGTTTGATGCATGCAAGCTTGGTATAAGGCAGACTCGGTTCCGTGGGCTCAGAACCTAACCCATCAGTGATAAATAGGAAGAAGATTAACAACTTCAGATGCTCTGGTTTACTGATTTTATTGTTTTATTAAAAGTCTAGAACGGTGGACTTCTGGTTATTTTGTTTTACGGTTTGGCTGTTTGTTTTGCCTGGAGTCCTTTAACTAGTGGCATCTCCTTGTTCTGGGCTCTGTACATATTTACCTATGCATCTGTTAGATACAGTATTTCCTGTGTATATTTTTGTACACACACCTGTCAGATACAGTACTTCCTGAGTACATACTCATGCATGCATCTTTTTGATATAACATTTCCTGCACTTCCTCTGTACATATTTACACATGCACCTGTTTGACATGGCATCTCCTGTGTACATACTTACATATGCAGCAATTATTTTCTGTGTACCTATTAACACAATACCTGTTTGAGATACCATTTCTTGTGTCATACTTAAACATGCAGTTATTCTTTATAGTATTTCCTTGAGTACATAATTACACATTTACCTCTGCCAAGTGCCGACTTCATAGCAGCGCATCTACCTTATTAATAACGCTTAACTTTATTTCTGTTTTTCTTTTCATTCCTGGAAGGTTGGTGCTGCTCAGTCAAACTTCAGAGTGCTAGTACTTAATCATGAGTAAAAAATTTGCCAGTGGAATATACAGTATTAAAAAAAGCAAGGCTACAACTGAAAAAGGCAGAAAAAAATGAAAGAAATTTGAAGGAAGGGTAAAGGCAAAAGAACTGCAAGATTAAGTAAAGTGAAGGTGGCAGACAGAAGTGCTGTAACCATATGAAGCAGCTGGAGGGCTTAAACAAGAATTGAGAGGAAGAAGAGAAAGGTGATGAGAAAAAATGGGGCACAGACAGTAAGGAAGGGGGGACAGGCTGAATAAAAATGGAGTACAAGGCTGCTAGTAAGTAAAGAGGAAATATGCAAGGTGTGGAGGGAAATATATGCCACATAGAATCATTATAAATTGTTAAATGCAATCTGCAATAAAACAAAATATTTTTAACACTATACAGTATAAAGATGATGGAGTCCAGGGCTGATAGCTATGAAACAAGTGTATAAAGTAAAGCACGGAGGAAATGTGTTAGGTTTGTGGTCAAAACTGATAGCTGGAATCCTTATAAACAGCAATCTTAAAAAAACACCTAACCACTATCTGTAGTAAAGCAATTTTTGAAAATCAAATGGATATGAATACTTAATAAAATAACTCTTTAGATACAAGTTAATACAAGCATATATTATACATATATAAGGGTCCACCCTATCAGTTGATGTTGGAGGTGGCCCTCTACAGTGGCACTACTTTTGTCCTGTTCTGCTGACTTCAAATTTCAAGAACCATGCATAAGGATGGACTGCCCACCTTTGACAATGACCAAGTATAGCAGCATCTACTCCAAATGTTCCATTGCTCAGACTCCTCTTGTATGGAATACTACTTGGGGAGTAAACACTGCAAGCAATTTTATCTTGGAATCTACTTGGCTAGATTAATTACCAAAAACATGGAGTGGAGAAAATGTTTCCTTCAGGTGCAGGTAGTGGTGAGGGTAGGAGAAAAGGGCTATCTCAACAGTCCGCTGATGCATTAGTCTTGCAACTACAAAATTCCACCTTGAGGAAGGCATTGGAGGTAGGTTTAAACTTGAAAGGGATCTTTAGCTTTAGGATGGGGCTGAATGTTCAAGCCAAAATGCTTACCTAATTTGTGAACTGATGATCGAGTGGTCACTGCTTAAATGCCTGTCATGGCAACAATGCTGAAGCAAATATTACAATCATCCAACCAGTGGAATGACCTACAATTACTTTAGCCAAGACACAATTCATGCTGAAAGCAAAAAGACAATGTAGTAGTATACCAATCATTTGCAGTCAAGCCACTTCAGTACCACATTAACAAGTCCTCTCATTCACAAATGTGGTCACATCTCCCCAACTCATGATTAGTGTGTTATTCACCTTTCATTGAGCTTTATAATTCCTGCATAGACACAGGGCACATTTATTCAACTGGAGCCCAGCAGGTACAAAACAAATATGGGAAATGGAACCACCCTTCCTGACTGGGTCTATGTTTTAATAATTTGCTTTCTGGGTGCATTTTTCTCCTCCATGCTTGCTTACCATTAAACTACTGCCAAAGCAACTGTAACACATTTACTCCCCTCTGTTGGGTGGAGTGGCTATTACCCAGTCAGCCAGGAAGGGTATTTTTTTTTTGTAGAACGTTAGCCTTCCATTGAGAATTCCACCAAGGTCTAAGGGGTTAGAGATGCAATAAGACAGCATGACAACGGGAGAGGGGGAGAGACAGGTGAAAAGGTCTCCCCCAATGGATTCTCCAGCAACCCAGTCACTAAATGAACTCTAGTTGTCTAGGATTTGGGGCTTCATACTTCTATGGCATGCAGCCTCCCTGGATGAGGTTTTAACAGAAATCTAACTTTGGATGAACTAGGGTCCAATAAAACTGAGAAGGGGGTCTGCTGCCATTTATTAATCGGAAGAGCAGACAAAAGCACGTAGATGTAATCAGGTGATACAACAATTCAGTCCTAAAAATCAACTTTATTACACACACAGCCAATTGTTGATGGGCTAATATTTGTTTAGCTACCTACTGGTAGGAACTTCCATAATACAGCTGAAGTCATCCATGTATATCTCTAACTTGGACTTCTTTTGGACACATCTAATCCAGGTAATGGATGCCTATTAGGATATTCCATCAACAGTGAACAGGGTTGCACAACACAGAATCTGGGATATTACTGTAATGACATTAAACAGAAACATCTGGATGGAACCCTCAGGTCCACATTTCTGTGATTTTTTTTCTGCAAAATGCAAGGAAGAAGGATCAAAATATTAATGAACAAGCGGATTCCAACACACCAAGGGCTAGTGACCACTCAAAGTTTTGTCCAAAAATACTACTAAATGCAAAAGATGAGCCTGCCCTTACTGTAGTAAATATTCTTCTTAAAAGTTATTTGTTCATATTAATAGCTACATCGTGACATTTGGGTCTATATTAGATCAGCGAACGATTAAACAAGCGAATGCTGATTGATCGACCTTATTTTAGCGAATGTTAAAAATATCGAAGCATCAGAAACTCAAATTTTTTCCTAGGGAAAGAATTTGGTTGTCCATTTCTGTTGCTTCGGGATTTTCAGTGCTGTGGTGGAAAGTTGCAGGTCGGATTCAGGTAAGTGTGCGATTGTGTGGACGTGAGTGTTGGGTGAGTTAGGGTTAGGGCTCGGGTTAGGTATGTGTGCGACTGTGTGGACGTGAGGGTTAGGACGGGTTTAGGTGAATTAGGGCTAGGGAGCGGGTGAGGTGAGTGTGTGATAGTGACGGACCTTAGGGTTAGGGTTAAGGTAAGTGGATAGTTAGTGGTGTGTGCATAGTTTAGTGTAGTGTTAGGTGTCAGATTTTAGGTGTATGTGTGTGGATTTCTGTTTGTTTGGTGTGCTTGTGTTGTGTGTATGTGTTTTGGATCAGCGATTTTTTTTCCCCTAGGAAAAAAATTGCTGACCTGACAGTTCGAGATTGTAAGCTTTCACTTACATATGGTCGATCAATCATCGTTCGCTTTTTTAAGCGTTTGCTGATCTAATATAGACCCCGACATTTAAGGAGTCATTTGCTGCAATGTACTTGCAATACATAAATTCTTTTTTTTTACTTGAGCGCTTTTAAACTTTCTAAACTTTCTTTTTTTTATTAATCTAACGCCCAAATAAATTTAGTGTATTCCTCAGTGACCGGACAGCATTATGCATAGAGATGCATCCATTAAAGTCTATGGATGCTCCTTACACTTTTCCTAAGTTGACATCAATGAGGTTAAACTTTACTGGTCATCTTTCATGACAATCTTGGGGAAAGTGGGACTTTAAAAACTTTTATACAAAAAAACAGCCAGGCAGTCGGTGCAGAGTAAAATCAAAAGTAACGTTTAATACAAAACAAAACAGATGATGAGTGCTTTCACGCCTACACTGGGTGCTTCATCAGATCTAAATATAATTAAAACCATACCTAAATATTAAAGTTTCAGACCTTGTGACCTTAAGATAGGTCTTAAAGTATAAAATCATTTAACCCCCTGCCTCTAGTTGCTGGCATAGTTAACATCCATTTAATTTCTAAACACATTGTATGGATTTTGACGTCCCCTCCCCTTGAACTTATTTTATACAGTTCTAAGACCACTTTAAAAACTTACTGGAAGAAAAGGAGCAACAAAATGACAAAAATGCTATTCAGCACTTTCTGCAGCATATTTTTTAATTAATATTGTAAGACATTTATGGATTTTTACATACCCAAAACACAAATTTTTAATTGCAAATTTATTACTAGACACCACCCTTTCAGTCAAAAACGAAAAGGTTTATTTCTGTATTTTATATTTACAAAATGAAGTTGAGTTCATATGTTTTACGTGTTTAAACCTTAATGATCGATATATAATTGGAGTCAATTAAGTGATGACTATAAAAGGCAACTGCTCCGTTAAACCTGTACTCTGATGAAACCCAGCATAGAGCCGGGTGAAAGCGCTCAGTGAATGTTTTGTTTTTCGTGTATTAAATATTAGAGTGACTCAGTGGTCTGGTGTAGCTTTATTTTCTATTTACTAGTCGTTTGTTCGTTTAGTTTACTGTCAGTTATTTGTACAATGCTTTTAACTGAAGTTTCACCACTGGTGAGACAAAAACTGCTTTGTGTAACATTTTAGAATTAGTTTATTGTTTTTAAAAAAAAGTATATATTAAAGAACATGTTTATCAGACATTGTTGGTTTGGACTCTACACTTCTCTGTAGGCGTGTTGGATTGGAGGGCTATTTGGATCAAGAGGCTTAGGATCAGAGGGCACAGTGGAAGGCTCACTCAGAGCCATTAGGTTAATCGGATCCGACAGAGCCCTCAGCATCAGCGAGGTCGAATATGATAACCTCAGAGCTTTGACAGGAGGCTCCAAGGAAGCTCTTGGCTCTTAGGATGTTTTTGCATTGGAGCCTAGCAAAGGCTTGGAGGAGGGTTGAATCTCTGGAGAAACAGAAGCTGGCAACAGGCCTTTCAAAATCTCCTGCAAGGCCCTAGGGTTAAAACTCTCTCACACCTTGTAGGGAAGATTCAAGATGACCTGGCCCTTGGCAATAAAGACAATGATCATTTGCATCCGAATGTGGAATCTTCCTCTTGCATTGGAGCACCTCTTAAAGCCAGAAGGCTTCTCCATAGCTGAAAGAACAACACTAAAGACAAACTATCAAAAAATACTATACTCTAAACTAAGAGCAAGTAGCCAAAAACAAAGACTTTTAAAAAAAAAAAAAAGTTAAATAAAAACGAAGGACCAAAGCCCTAAAGAAAAAAGGGCAGGAGATAAAAAAGCGAAAGACCCCTAATGCACCATAAAAACTACACAGGGGAGGAAGGAAACTACTCTTTATCAAGCTAAGAGAAGGAACACTAAATAAGATGATAGAAATATGAAATATAAATGCTTATCTGAGCCTGGAAAAAAAAAAAAAAACACATCTGGGCACACCGGCGGCAAACGAGATCTGAGGAGGCTAGGCTGCATATGGAGGATTATGTGGAGGATTATGTGTAGGGGAATAGTTTGAGCCTGGAAGTTCAAGTTTGTGGGAGGTGGCTGAGCTGGATCAGAGGTTGGGATCCAAGACCCATACGTGAAGCAGAACAGAAGGACATCAGGATTTTACTTCGGACACAATGAAAGCTTACTACACGGTTCCAGATAGTAGGTTTTCTCCAGTCTTTTTTTTTTTGCAAAGGTCAAATTGCCTCTGGTGATTCAAATATATTGCCAGACTCTGACAAAAAAGCCATATGCTAGTTCTTTGAAGCCATTTCACAAAAATAAACACACACACACACACACACACACACACAAGACAACTGGGCACAAAACACACTCAAGAATACAATTCTAGCCCAAAGGACTTCACTGCCCTTCCATCCTGATTTACACGACAAACTGTAATCAGAACGACTGTAGGCTTCAGTCTATACTCAGGAAAAAGAAAGGTTGTCTTGGCTGATGCAATGAAAAATTACTTCTTGCTTCTATTCTAATTATTTAGCATTCATATATTATAGGTAATAGTTTCACCCAGTTTTGAAAGTAATGGCAAAAAAGTTCACAGATGAAAAATGGCTATACTGCCAGACTGACAATAGAAGTCCTTTGACACACTGGATTTACTAGCTATGTACAAAAGGCCATAAATTAGTTCCCTAAGGCAATTCATAATAAAAACATAAAAAAAAAATATCAGGGAATTCTAATACAATAATACTTTGGTTCAAGACACTTGGGTAGGCCACTCTACTCCCAAGGATTTTACTGCACTTCAATACGAGTTCACATGCCAGCACGATACAGTTTTGTCAGAAAATGTAGTTTGGACCTTCCCTTATATGCAGAACCAGAAATGTTGCCTTAGCTGGTGTAATAATGTTTTACTTCTGGATTAATGAAGGCTTGGTGCACATAAATTCCAGGCATTAGTTTCACCCAGCTTTGCCAGCAAATGGTCACGAAGTTCACAGGTGATAACATATCATGACCATTAGTTAATGCCAAACTGCGACAACAAATGTCTCTGAAATGCTGGACATGTTAACTGTACATAACAGGCCATAGATCACTTCCCCTAAGGCAGCTCAAACTTGGAGTCTAAAGATATGTTGGTAAAAATCAAATACATATGGTCCCAGTGGAATTAGCTCCTTCTAAGAGGGTTCACCACTTTTGACTGTGAAGTCACAAAAAAATCAAATGGCTCCCTTAGTGGATACCATCCCCAACAGACCATATCACTAATTATTCAGAAGTGATCCTTTAACTGCCTTTTGCTTTCATACATCACCTGCCCTCCAGACATTGACTTCTGATGTCACGTCGAGAAGAAAACCAAATACAATTAACAGCTACAGTAACACATTTTACCTTGATGTTTTAATTTGATACTGATCATAATATGTGCCAACATGCATCCTTTCCGCACCCCAAGGACATTCTGATGTTGAACCATGAGGAAAATCTAAGAACCATTCACAGTAATGTATACCCACTCTTCTCACTGCAAACTAGCTACATCAATGATTGTTTAGCATGACTTCTGCAACTTTCCTTGTATTTCATTTACAGAGCTGTTCCATATGTGCATTTCTGATGTGTGAATGTGAAGTAACGAATTGCAACTTGTTATTCACAGATGCACACACCACACCCTGATGCTAGCCACATCACACAACTGTCGTGTTTTCAAACATACACTGGCTATCTCCTGCCAAAAGACTGACGCTATTAGTGTACACCCCTGTTTTTTTTTTTTTTTTTTTTTTTAAACTGTGAAATAACTGAAAGAATAAATATCACTATCCAGCTTTAAAGGCTGGACTGTTAAATAGGGATTGTAATTATTTCCTTGGAAATACAACTGGTATTCATTTAGGCAGACCCCCCCCCCCTTAAAAATTAGACACTACTGGAAAAAAGTCTTCTCTAAAAATGCACCTTCCAGTTAGGACAACCTCCCAGAAGAAATAAAACAAACGAACAAATTAACTTCAAACTACAGCTAAAAACTATCTGATAAAATAGCCTGCCTATAGTGCTTCAAAGATGTGGTCTAGAAAGCTCCTATAAGGCAAGGAATAATTATGTACTCCATCTACAGGTTTAATACCATTCAGCTAAACTAATTTGCTCTGCTGGTAACGAACTGCACCTACCTGAAAATTCAAAATCATCTGTTCCTAAACAAAAATTTGATATTGTGTTCCATTTACAACTAGGCTACTGCCAATGCCAACATAAACAGGTCTACAGTCTGCTGTTAGTTGTATTGTCTGAACCCTCCGGACTAGGTTGTGGCTGAAAAGGGTCCTTGGACCATTTCTCTTACTCAGTTCACAAATGTTAAATAAATGTATGAATGAATGAACGAATAAATATCACAGTCAAGTTTTTTAGATTGTTGCTCTCAGATACTATGTACTGGCCCGCAGCCTACCAGCTACAGTAATGATCACTTTATTGTTGTTACCTTAAATACCTTCTGCGTTTGTCCTGAACAGACTGCACCTTCTGGCAATCAATGTGATGTGATGACCATAAGGTGTGAAAGAATTGGCACAGTAATGTATTTTAACCTGCTCTTATACATCATTATCATCATACCCCATGCATAGTGGTAAAAATTTAAAAAAAAATCAGTAAGAGTGCTTCGGTGCTGTGGGCAGCATCTACTTTTACTGCCTACAGATATGACTGCATGCCAAAGAAATCTGTGCCAGTAGACTGCAGAGCTTTTTCTCCTGATATAATTAAATTGATTAAAAACAAAATGCATCTCTGTGCGAGTCATTTTGTGGTTTAAACATTTTGTACTTGTTATTAGTGCTCAGTAATGCTTGTGAGACAGGTGCATTCTTTAGGTTTTGGTTATACCTTCTTGTGACAGTCTCAAGCCATATTACTAAAGATTGCCAGGAAAGCACAGAGCTCAGGTGTGTAGACTGCAAACTAATAGGGCATGTGGTGGCTACCCATCTCCTATTACTATGTTCATGGGGACTCATGTAAGAAGTCATATCAATAGATAAAATGGCCTCACTTCTGCTGTAGGCTTCCTATTGATTTTAATGGGATGCTGCAGGATAACTGTTTGGCTGGCAGAGCTACTACACTAGTCAGTTATGAAATTCTCATGCAAATCTCCTGAATAAAAGAACTTTTTTTAAAAACTTATAATCAGTTTAGTATGGATTTAAAATAAAAAAGATACACTAAACAACTAAAGCTGAGAAAAGTCTGCACCTGCAGTAGTGGTACATCAGTGGTGCCTAGTGTTGTCAGCTCCTGCAGGTAAGGGGTTAATAACCTGCATTAGCACCAAGTGCCATTAATTATACTCGGTGTCCCACAGTGCCAAAGACATGAGTTGGAATCAATTTTCAATGACGTGCAAACATACAAGAGCGGTTAGTGATTCTAGGATCTTGGTGAAAATCAAGTTAATAAACCATGTTAAATTATTCTTGTAATTTTTAACTAAATTACATGTTCCTTCTGAAACTGCGGTGGTGGTGCTGCGGTAGCATTGTCGCCTCACAGTAAGATGCTGTCCGGTTCGATTCTCAGCTAGAGCGTCTTCTGCGCGGAGACATGCGTGAATGGGCGTACCTTCTTTGAAGGTGGTGTGCCAGGGCTGGCAACTCAGCATGTAAAAATCTACTGCCAATCATTAGCGGACCGGAGTTCCGCTGTGGCGACCCCTAACCGGGAAAAGCCGAAAGACACAACATGTTCCAAGTTTTGTAAGCAGTGTTTTTAAGTAGTGCACTTGAAACACTGAATATTGTAATTTTAAGTTTAAACCAATATCCCTTCTAGCAAAATTTGTCAGCTATGCAAGCTGGGGATGCATCTAAACTAGTGAACGCTGACATTCTAATAAGTTTAAAGCAGTACTAATTTAATGCTCTGCAATTTCTGCTTTCCTTATTTTGATTAAGATTTATCTTACAAGACTTCCTTGTTCTATAATTAACTATGTACATGGATAAACTGTTCTTATTCATCTCAATTCTACTAATCCCCTAGAACTCAAACTACAGTCAGACTATTTCTTTTATGGATAGGATCTCAAATAATGTTATCCATAAATACTGACAAATACTTATGAAAATAAATAGCTAATTCCACATTGTATGTAAGAGACCCACTAAACACCATTAGCTACTTATCACTTAACTAAATATTCTTCTAGATCCCAGTCTCATTTCAAGATCATACTGAAAAACAGGAGTCAATAAAGTGCTACTTCAGTTAAGGCTCCACTACAAGATTTCAGATTTACTTGCACCTGATATAAGGACATCCCTGGCAACAAAATAGTAAGCAACAGTCTGTCCACCTTTTATGACCTTCCACTGTGCCACAGATGCATGCATACCGCAGATCTTTTTAAACAGTTTGCAAATTAACTTTCTGACATAATCCAGAACCCATCACTGGGACTCTACCACAGAAAGCTAGCTGGCTTTCAATAAAAGGCTGACCTGCCCTACTTCTTTCCGCAATGCGATTCAAAATAGTGCACTTAAGTCATTGGTCTGCAGTATTATAAACTGCAGTTTAAAACTCTATTATTCACTCAGAGGTTAACAATGAAGATGCACTAACACTCACCAGATTCAATCAGGCATAAGGTAAGGCAGCCTTCACTAAGTTGTGACCCGGCCTAAGGTCCAGAAATATATGCACAAATTTTAAACCAAATTAAAAGTATAGCTCTGCAACCAGCACATAAAGGGTACACTACATTAAAATAAAATATGTAGTGAGTAAAACCTCAGGGGAGTTTGAGGGGGTGAGAATTTGCAATGCAACTCCCAGCACATAAAAATCATATTTTTGCTGGCTATATTTGCTTTTGTCTCATGATCTATTCAGAAATGGCATACATTTTATTTTCTTGTTAATACAGATTCTCGAACTGATGACAGTTGTGACAATGTCAGTAAGAATAAGATCAGTGGGTAGCAGGGTTACAGAAATTTTGCTTTTTACCCACTGCTGCATGTTCTCAGAGTTAGTGAGTGTGGAGAACATAGTTACATAGGAACAGGATTGCAGGAAGTCTTGCCCCCCTTACAATATTTGAGTAATTTATTTTAGGTTTTAACTGCATAACTTGTCAACAGATGTCAATTTGCAGTTGACAACAGGAGTCTCAACTGATAGCATATTTGCTGGACAACTGCAAACTTATATTATAAACTTAAACTATCCTTTATACAGAATGTACAAACCAAATGTAAATTTCACTGTATTCTTTTGCCTGCATTATCTCTACACTTAGTATCTGCTGCCTTTGTAAAAATGCATGTCCTCAGTATCATGTTAACTTTGTGAGCTCTGCAATGAGCTCAAGTTCTGGAGAGATAAAGATTTAAACTTCAAACAAACTGTAAATCTTATCAAAGCTTTGGGTGCTACTGAATGACTTTGCAAACTAAACTAGTAATGTTTGGCTTTATGGGGCGTCTTGTTCCACAGGTTTTATTATTACATCAGAACTGTACAAAGCTGTGCCAGATTTAAAATAATAAGTCTAGCTGCTTGCTTTTTCTGAAAGCAACTTTCCAGGACTCCACTGTACAATTTCTGCTGTTTAACCGCTACATAAAGGCAACGGCCTACAAAACTCTGAAATCATTATGCTTAGTAATAATAGAGTGCTGGTCAGAAATCCTTACCCAGTTCTCTAGCAGCAATATTCAAAGCTGACTGCATCTGCTTTTCTAGTTCATCCATTTTTTCTCTCAGTTCTGTCAAGTTTGGGTCAAAGGAAGGCTTCACAAGGAATTCATGATTTTCAATCTGAAAATGGAAATATAAAACGAATTAGAATGTAGAACATGTCAAACAGGTTTACATACAGAATGCTGTATTAGTATTCATGACATGCATCTCATAATGATGCATGTGTTCCACGTCCCGAGTTTAATTTGTACTGCATTACATCATACTTTCATGTCTCCTGCAGCCTGATGCCCAAGTCATGGCTGAAAATGCTCTTTAATTAATTCATCTACTAACAAAATAAATATCTATAGACATACTCAACACTAATGAAAGACTCAAATGTAAAGCAAGTTAAGGAACTTAATATGAACCGGTTTTGCACAGCAGGCCAATCTAGCAGCAGTAAGCTTCCAGGCACCAGGACTATATGGCAGTTTTCCAACTAGTACCCTTCACATTCATTAAGGACATCCTCATCTTACACCAGGCTAACTCATCTGAAATCCTAGACATTGCACAATTCAAGAACCTTAAACCAAATACCATAAACCAACAGACAATAAAATGTACAGCAAAATGGAAATAAGGAAGTGTGATGCCATGACCACACTGGTCTTTTCTTAATTCAGATGGCAACAAATCTATAATAGAAACTGCATTTATACGAGGTCTTAATAGTGACAGGAAAGCTGTACATATTTACGGAATATAGGAAATGCGTATGAAACCTTTAACCTTATTCTGATGAAAATGTAACAACATTAAGATATGTTTGTGACTTGGGAAATAATTAATTGCTTGCAGGTGAAGTCAGACTTAAGCAATGAGGAAACTATTGAGTTTAAGATTATAAAAAGAGCTAGGCTAAAAGCAATCTGAAATCATCTTAGTCAGTCCTTCTGCTCTTTCCTGTTTGTATGAGGAAGAACTGATTCATTTACCCTAGTTCCTGAGAGACAAAACACAAGCTAAAATATTTTGAGCAAGTAAAAGACCACCAGCAATGTTAAAGACCTTTAAAGACTTTGCTGTGTAAACATCTATGCAAGTTGCTGTCTGAATCTGCAGGTCTAATATTCTAGCTCAGTTGGGTCACTTCACTGTGAAAACTGCATGTACCTCTACATATTTAATTTGTATCAGCACTAACTTCTTCATTTTCTAAGTTTTATTCATTCATATTTAGGATCCTGTGGCAGGCACTTCCTTCCATCTATCCATCCATCACCTCTTTTTCACATTTTTGCATTTGGAGTCGGGAGATCATTTCAACAGTGGCAAACATCTGGAGCTAGAGTTCACACTGTTGGGTTGCTAGCACTATTATGGTTGTTCTGCCATGTGTGCGTGCTCGTTCACACACACACTTACACAGCCAATTTAGACTGCCAAGTCCACCCACTGCATGTCTTTGGAATGTGGGAGGAAACTGAAGCATTGGGAGAAAACCCACATGAACAAAAGGAGGACATGCAGACTTCTAACAGAAAGCACCCTAGCCGAGAATCGAACCAGAGAACCTCCTGCTGTGAAGCAATGCTACCAGTTTTACCTGTGGCTGGCATTTTTATTTATTTATTTATTTATTTTTAAGTATTGTTAACTGAGGACAGGGTATTATTTAGCATTGGTATCTACTTCTAACTGGCCAGACTGCTCTGCACATTGCCATTTGTGTTATTTATTATTACTTGTGCTACTGTCATATTTAGGATTATAGCAATACTATACTATCATGCCAGGATAAAAGATGTGGGGAACTGGAAATACTACCAGCCTTGCCTGGGAAGTAAGTGTGCATGTATGGGGGGGGGGGTTTGGGGGTGGGCAGAGGGGGGATGATTAATACACAAAGTGTTAAGAAAGGGACTGTTGGTACCAGGCCAAAGATTCACCCTGATAAGTGGTGTATAGTCCTAGTCTGGATGTGGATTTTCAAAGGCCAATACCCAGGGCAACAGTGCACATTCCCTGCATGTTCAAGGAAAGGTTGCACTTGGAATTATTAGTGATTCTGATACGTGTGCATCTTTTCTATGTTAAAAAGCTGGGTGCCAGTGGTACAACTCACATATTCCTGTGGTAGCGGGGCAGTGGATTTGATTCAAGCACCACAGCCTCTTCCCCCTTACACATACAATGTTACACTGGTTGGCAATGGTGGAATTCAGTTCCCATCATTGTAATACCAGCTGCCACAGGAGGGCTAGTTAAATTTTACTGCAAAATGATAGTAATCTGTTTCTTTAATGAACAATTTTACTGCAAAACAATTCTTTCAACACACTGTACAAGAAGGTTAAAGTAGTACATAGCAATCACCATGCTAATGCGCTGATAGGAGGCACAAAAAAAGACAGACTTCAATCATTCATTATTTGCTTAATCAACTTCAAGACTGCAGGGAAGTCCAGCCTGTATGTCCATTCAGTGGCCACAAAGCAATGAAATGAATCATGAATGAGGTATCAATCCATCGCAGGACATACAGATACACTCACATGGCAAGCACACCTACAGACAATGGAAAGGTTCACTAATTCACCAATGACACATCTTTGGAATGCAGGAGGAAATGGTACCCCAGTGTATGGCAAAAGAACAAGGCTAAAACTAGCTTTGCACCTTGAACTACAGTGTTTCAAACAGTAGAGTTCACATGGCTACTTTATAAACCTCAAATGCAATGAGTATTATCACACAAATGGCTACGGCAACATAATGAAAAAATCATACAGCACCTGTTTGGTAAGGGGAATACCTCTAGTGCTAACATCACAGATACATCTGTAAAAGCAGTGGTTCCTTCCTCTCTACAACTGTTTTAATTTCCCCATTAGGATATATATTTACCACTAGATGACTGGAACATAACACTGATGCAGGTGGATAGTTCTCACGCTTAGCACTGAAAAAGCAACTCCATATTAATAGTAGACAAAGCAAAAGCGTACAGCACAGTACAGATGAAGAGTACAAATATAATAATCAATATACAAAAGCGTAGTAACATATAGGAATCTATCAAGGTAATTACAATTTTATTTACAAACATCACAGTGCACTCCATTTATAGGTTCATAGGTAGATACTAGGCTATCTGCCCTAGGGCATTTATAAGCCTAGCCAGAGTGTATTTGGCTTCCACCTCCCTATTAGATTAGCCTACTGTGCCTCTGTAAAGTAGGTCACAGAAGGTACCCTTTTAAGATTAGTTTACTGTGCCTCAGAGATCCCAGGGGTGAATTTGCGATTTCCCATCCACGCGTCCAAATGTCTCTTGAAGAGGGTCAGCAAGGGGCTATGTCTAACATGAATTGGGATTCTATTCCAGAGTGAGGGGAGCCTCTGGGAAATGAATCTGTCCCTCCAGCATGTCCTATTTATTTTTGTGCTGAGGTTTAGGTCCCTGGAGCGTGTAGCTCTAAGGGACTTGGATTTTTTGAGGTGGAGCATGTCCATTAATTCTGGGTTTGACATGGCTTTGTACATCAGGCATAGATCGCCTCTGAGTAGGCGGTAAGCAACTGAGTAGAGCTGGAGTTTCTTTAGTCAAGCTGCATAGGACATCTGTTTGTAGCCCATGATCCTCTTGGTGAGGTACTTTTGGGGTCTCTCCAGTTGCAGGTGTCGGGTAAGGTATCCCAAAAGGGGCATTGTATTCAATTATGGGCCTGATGAGTAGAGGGGCACAATGACCTCTCTTGATCTAGATGCGAACCCTTTCGTGATAAGGTGGGCTATACAGAAGGTCTTTCGAACCACTTTGGCAACGTGATTATCAAAGGAGAGATTGCTATCTACGTTGGTCCCCAAATCTCTAATTACTTCTTCCGTACTTAATGGATTACCACCTATGTGGTAATTTGTGGGCACCTTGTTTTTCCCAAAAGGGATGACTATGCACTTTTTAGCATTTAGCTTGAAACCGTGGTTCTGGCACCAAGCATCCGTCTCTGAGACCCTTTTGGAGGATGCTTGTGTCAGCTGGAGATTCGATTATGGCCCCCAGTTTGCAGTCATCTGCGAACTTTGTCAGCCATAATCCCCCCCCCCCCCCCGTGTTAGCCTGAACCTCAGAGAAGTATACCGAACAAGAGAGGTCCCAGAACTGAGCCCTGTGGGATGCCACTTGTAACTAGTTTGGATTCGGACATGGCACCTGCGATTTTGACCATGTGGGTTCTATCTCTGAGCCAGTTTGCAACCCATCTTGTGATATAGGGGTTGATATTTAAGCTGGTAAGCTCATTTATGATGCCGGAGTGGGGTATTGTGTCGAAGGCTTTTGCGAGGTCCAGGTAGGCTGTGTGGACGACCTTGCCCTCTTCTATGGCTTTGGTAACTGTTTCAAAGACATCAACTAGGTTTAAGAGGCAAGATCTGCCCTTAACAAAGCCGAATTGGGTAGGGTCCAGTGTCTGGAGGCTCCCAATGTCTTTGTTTGGTAAGGGGAATACCCTTCAAGATTCACCCATATAAGGTAAAGGAAGGCAATGTGGAGTACTCATTAGATGAGAAATGTGAAAATATTCACTTATGATTCTCACAGATAAAAGATGAAAGGGTGGTGTGACTGGGGAAGGGTACATAATGGCTACAAGGGCTTATCTCAAAGGTATGCTACAGGGTACATGATGGCTACAAGCATTTTAATTAACTGCTAACAGCATATTTTTCATTAAGACTTCTAGAAATGTGCAACACATTTTAGAAAAGAATATAAGGAATAGAAGGTGGAAAGGAAGACAAAGAGCTCATAATCCAATGAAATTTGACTAGTAATCCTTGAAGAACTGCTCTACCATCAGAGACCAGATATGGGCACAAAGCTAGTCATGAACAGATGCTGCCCAAATTCTGCCCCTTAGAAGAAATTCTGCAAATAAAAGCCAGACAGAAAATCAAAGGCCTCATGGAAAGATGCCCAATGTGTAGTACCAATGGCCTCAGCCATTTATTCTGGCAGAGGACCATAAAACGAGGTAGACATCTACACAGACATGCTTCACTGCTTATATACCCTCTTCCGGGCTGCCCATTTTTCCCTGTGCCACCTCAGTTGCCTTGCACTCTTCTTTCTCTGTAAAAGGGACACTTCTGTCCACAGGAATAAAGTCTCTCAGGACCTAATGCTCGACGATGACTGGGTGCCAAGGGAGAAAGCAGCTCATGGACAGCGGTCATCCTAGTTATGAAGAGGGCTTTGGGTCATTACAACTCTTGTTCCTTATTAGAGCTTTATCTGGTGCTTCACCAACACCTGCCTTCATTTTAATGGCCCAGGGATCTAGACCCCCCCCCCCCCCAATGAGGATGTCCTCAATAAAATATGGCTTCTAATTCTCTACAGGCCAGAGGACTACCTGACAGCACCTCAGCAATCAACGCCCTCCTAGGTTCTGTTAGGAACTGGTGAGGGGTGAGACCTTTAGTAAGGAGTCCTAACCATGCATCACAGCTGATATCTGCGGGGGGGGGGGGCAGTATTAACTCTTCCAGTGCATTTGATGAAGGAAGTCCACGGTCACCAGTTTGGTACAGATATGCACGCATCGCCTATCAGATGCTGCATGTGATGCTGCTGCTGCTGCAGTGCCGACATTTACACAGTGTGTGGAGTGCAACTGGCCACTTCCTCCCTCCATGATGGCTGAGCTGGTAATATCTGCTCATTTCTAGTCTCACCTCCCACATCTCCAGCATCCTTGTCCCTTAATTGAACCCAGGTCTGTTGGCTCGCAATCACAGCTTTGCCGCTCTGCAACATGGAGCTAAACTTTTCACCTCCCCATAAAAGTGAATAATGAAGACACTTTATGGATTCCTTTATTTTGACAAAGCAAAAATTTACCCGACAGTGATCACCAAGAGAATACATGGATTCTGGTCAAAGAGGAGAAAATGTTTTGAAAATGGAAAGAATGCTGCTAAAGATAGCAGGTGGGTATAAATCTGGGAATATCTCTGAGCTGGACTACCAGCATGGAAGGCCAGATTAACCTGAAAATAGTCAGTTGATGAGATGTCACATTCCTGACTGCTGGTAGTCTAGATGGCAATTGTCAGGAGCTCAGAATCAGATAAAAAGTAAATGTACGAAAAATCTTTAAAATCATTCAAGTTTAACAAGTAAAACAGTATTTACCATAATTGATTAGTTAAAACCATTTTCTCACATTTGAGCTGCTTAATCATGGCACCGAATACTTGCATATTCAGTACTGTGATAATGTTACAATGAAATAATAGTCCTGTGGTAGTCTGCTTTTCAAGGAGTAGGCTTTAATGGGGCAAGGTACCCACACAAGGAACACTGCAGGCACAAAACAGAAAATACTATGATTAGCATTCTTGGCGTAAATAAGTTAAATGTCTTAAATTAGTGTTAACTCTTTCACAGCTCCAGACATGAAGATTTCCTGCTGGACAGATTTTGCCTGAGGTAAAATTCTAAGATTGCAGTTTAGTTACAAAAAAAAACAATTATATACTTACAGGAATGTTAGTGTTCCCTAGTCTCTGTCCAGTCAGTGGAACAGCAGGACTGGTGCCTTTGGTGCACTCTAGTGACAGCAATGAACTCCTCAAAAGCTACAGCTCCTTCTCTACCTATAATCCCTTCCTGAAGATGAATCCTCCAGAATCAAGTTCCCTCATTAAAGATCCATTATCTCTAAAGTAAAACTTGCAGAAATTTTACAACCTTGAATTACAAGTCCTTCAGGACAGAACAATGTGGATGGTTGTGGGCCCGTTGTTCCAGTATTCAATCAGAAATTTAACATTCTGGCAAGTACATAACTTGTGTACTTCTCAGGTCCTTTTCTGGATTCTAGAAGGGCAGGACAGATTCCCCAACTAATTTGAGCAGCCTACTCAAGTAAACCCTTCAAAACGGTTGTTCCAAAAGAAGCTCTTGGTCTGGAAATAGAGCCAAGGTTGTAATGCTTGGCAAAAGTATGTAGAGAAGATCAAGTAGCTGCTGCTGTAATATACTGGAGCAGAAGATTTCATAGAAATGCTGTAACTGTAGCTTGAGCCCTGAGCTTTATCATAGCAGGAGATGCAGTTTGTAATCCATTTTGCTAATCGAATCGCAGAAATCTTTTGATCAAGCCTAGCTGTCAAAGAGTATTTGGTGAAAGAAATACATGCGAATGAATATAATGGTTCAAATTAGTCTGTGTAGCAACTTTTGACAGAACGGTTTCATTCTCAGAGAGAGACAGCCTTGATGAAAAAATGATACAAGGATGATGTGAAGACAAGGTATGCAACTCAAAAATCTATCTCGGTGAAGTAATGGTTGCAAGAAAAAACAGTTTTCTGTGACAGAAATTTAATATCTGCTAATGCAGCGGGCTCAAAAATAGATCATTAGATCACAAGCAGATGCTGGTCAAGTTAAGGTGAAGATACCTTTAAGAAATACTATAAAAGATCAGTGTGCAGCTAGTGAGTGGCTTGGAAAACCTTCATGAAAAGATGAAATAGTTGTCAAGTGAATTTTAGATACAGGAGTAGTTACCCTCTTTGTTGTAAAACTCCTGTCAGGAAGATCAGGACTACCTATAACAGTGTTGACACTGTGGAAAAGGGGTAAAACTGTTTTCCCAAAGAAAACTTTTTCAATTTGCTCATGTAAATCTTTTTGGTAGAGTTCATATGAATGGCCATAGTAAGGTCCACAAAATCAATGGAGAAACAGAGCTCCTGGCCATTATGGGAAATGGAGAAACCAAGTCTTTAGACCGAGGAAATGAATGTTTGGATGAGGCATGCCAGATGGGGTGAGTTAACAGAGTGGGCCTCTGTGGAAGAGATGGGGGTTTCTTCTTCAGATGAGTGCACACAGCAAGGGAAACCAAGTTTAGCGCGGCCAGAATTAAGCTAAATGAATGAGCTGAGCCTTGGTCGCTTTGGCTTTTTGTAACAATCTTAGAACGAAGGAACGTGGTAAGTAGACATAAAGGAAGCCCAGAGACCAGTTGTGGGAGAATACATCTCTGTGTCACTGTCTTTCTGGAAGAAATATGCTGAAAATGTAAGGGCATTTGGTGTTAAATGGTGAAGCAAAAACATCACAAGGCTGCCCCTATTTCTTGGATGTAATGTATGCCACTCAGATTCTGCTTCCCCACAAATGATCTCTCAATATCAATCTGCTCAATTTGTCTGCAGTGACGTTGGAAGTCCCAGGTATGCATACTGCTATTAGAAAGCACTGCGAGGCCAACATCCATTCCCACACTCTCACTGCTTCTCTGCACAGTGGATGAGATTGGGTTCCTTGCTTGTTGATATACCTTACCATCGCCACCATGTTGGACTGTATGGTAATTGCACCTCGACAGGTCAAACCCTGAAATTCCTGCAGCATTAGGAAGACTGCTCTTATCTGCAGTATGCTGATGTGAAAGGATGCCACTTCAGTGGTGGTTGAACCTTGTACCTCTGTTTCAATACTGCCCTCCCACTCTACCCAAGTGTAGAAACGTCCATGACTACTGTTGCCTTGGGAATCGGTTGGATAAATGAAGGGCCGGTACTCAAATTTTGAGGAAGGGCACACACTTTTCATGATGGCCCTTGACAATTTAACTGTGTGAAACACTGATCCTACTGAGTTGGAAATGTCCACCATAGTATTCTCATATGTAGCCTGGTACGATAAAACCATTTGGAAAGAAAGCAGACATTAAACCAAGTACCTTTAGGATGCTGGCTGCACAGATCTGTCCTGACGGAGCAGAAGTGAGACCTCTTCAACTACAGCCAAGACTCCTGAAGTTAGTTTACCAGTTGATTTTGAGCGTTGATCCTGTGGATTATGAAATCCAGATCCTGGGAAGGTTGCAGATTGGATAAGACCATGTTGATACTAATCCCCAAACACAGGCAGATAATGAATAGCTGAAAGAAGTTGCACTACAGATGGAGTTGCCAGTTGCTAATGTTCCTGATACAGGAAAATCCATATTCCTAGGAATCACATGTGAGCTGTGACTGGTGCCATATATTTGGTGACCACCTTGGTGGCTGTGGTGAGACCAAACAGAAGGGCCTAAAACTGAAAATGACTAGTTCTAACCTGGAAGCAAAGATACCTACAGGCATTCTGAAGGTCTACAGAGCACATCCGATTCTTGCCTGCAACTATAGGAGGACTAACTGCACCACCATAACCATCCAGAAACACTCCTTCACATGCCTGTTGAACATGAGATCAAGAACAGGTCTGAAGTCCTTGTTTTTTGTGCACTAAAAACAGCCTGGAGTAAAATCTGTGTCCTCTTTGGTCAGGTGGGTCCTCCTGGATTTGTCTTTTGCTGAGGAAGGCATTTGCTGCTGCTTCCTTTTGTCTGGGTGGCACTGAAGGGAACTGTAAAGTCTGGACAATTGGTGATGTGGAAAATGGAATAAAGCAGTTTCTGGATATGAAACTCCTTACCCATGAATCTGCTGTGATGGCCTTCCACAACAAAAATTGCAAGGAGAGATGTTTCCCGACTACATTCAGAAGGGAACTGTCAGGCAGCCCTTCGGGGATAGAAGGAATGTGTATTAGTGGAATCTGTGAAGGATCTCCTCCCTCTCTGGTTGTACAGACCACCTCTACCCCTGGGACAGCATCCAGACTGAAATTTTCCTCTTTCTGGTTGCACTAAAATGTCCTTTGAAAGGCAAAAAACGTAATCCCAACATTAGTTAACATTTTGACCCTGTGATCATAAGCAGACAGTCTATCAATGACTTATTGCCAGAATAATGTAGAACCATCAAGGGTGCATTTTTGAAGGACACCTCAAAGTAGTCTGAAAAATCCTTCAGATGCAATCAGGCCTCTTTCTCTTCATGGCTAGGCCTGATCCTGCTGTTCTGGCTGCCCCATTCACTGCATTGTGTACAATATGCATAGTCAGAGGATATCAAGCTCACAGTCATCAGTTGGTTTTATGAGTGTGTAGTTCACCTTCTTTCAACTGTTACCTGCTGTCTTCAGTGGAATGTCCCTTTGAAACCTAACCATAGTGCCATGTAGTTCAAGGTTCTGACTGAGCATGTAAAGGATGCACAACATACTTACCTTGTCTATCCATCATCACAGAATCTTCGTTAGAAGGATTTATGGCCAGGTGTCCTCAAGGACATCTTTTTTGGTGGCTGCAGCCATAATTATGGATTCAACAAGAAGTCCTTTACTACAATATAGGCTTTTTGGGGGGGGGGGGGTCCTATCTGACCTCCTTGCAACTGGCTCGCCTATGTCTGGTTCTTTCCAGACCTTGGAACAATCCATAACGACCAGTTTATCCAGGCAAACACTACACACTCAGCAGAAGGAGAGGAAGTATAAGCTTCCTGCAAGATTTGTTCTTCAGGGGCCTACTGGGCTTGATCCCTTCTGTCATCTCCAATATTTTGCTTAAAGAGGGGTCTTCTGGAGGAGATTTTGGAGAAATCCCCCCTTCATCCAAACCTGTGTCCAGGGTGGGAGACTCCAAAGAGGAGTCCATGTGCTTCCTCTTGAAATTCCTTCTCTTGGGTGGGGAAGGTCGTCTAGGGTGACGGCTTTCATTGGAACTTCCTGGGGAACAGTAACACCTAAATCTCACCAGTGCTGGTTTATGCATCCCTCTGGCACTATGAGAGCAGCTGTCCTGCCCAAGCATCAGGAATTGCCAATGCCCTGTACCTGAACCAGTGGTACTGTAGCAATCGGTAGAAATGCACTGGGAATAGTTCCCCTCTGTACTGTATAATCCACCATAATACTTGTGCTCAATGGAATCAGCAGTGCAGGCAACAAGACTGTTGTCAAAGACTGCAGCCCCAGCTGCAAAACCTCTGGAATGGATAAGTCATGAATGTTCAGTCCTGAGGCATCAAATGCTGAACTTTCAAGACACCCTGAATGGCCCTGAAGGGATAAGTGCTCACAATATGAGTGTCAAAGGCTCAGCAGTGATGACAGAGGATCTAATAATCATCAGTGTTAAAGGGATCTGCATTGAATTTACCTATAATGAAATGGTTGACATAGCAGGAGTAAAACCAATCCAGACAGAAAATAAAACAAACAGGTGCTACAGTTTGTGCCCATCTAGTCGCTACTGGTGTGGATATTAGGCTCAGAGCAGGAAAGGCAATTTGTAGAAGCTGGGTCAGATCTTGGCCTATGGTAGAAACTGTCAGCCAAAGATGAAGCCATACAGAATCTAGACCTTAAAGGCCAACATCATATGCTCCCATTCAAGCAGAGAGGGACTCCTGAGAGACCTATGTGACATTATTGAAATAGTGGAAGGTGGCCTGGGAGAAATCAATCTCAATAACTCCTCCAATGAAAACTTCTATCCTATGCTTTGGTGTAGAATTGTACTTGGCACTGAACGATTTGAGACACCAAGGAGGACATAACACCTGTGGCGAAAGACTGGGTTGAGAAGGAGAAAACATAGGAAGAGAGAGACCCTGGGTCCTGCAGGGGACATTGAAGGAGGAAGGGTACCAGCTCTAGAAGTGGCTAACCTTGGAGTTTCAGTTGGAAATAATTTCTCCAGTAAGGAACGTTCCTCTGTTTTTCTCCTCTCTTTCTTTCTGTCTGTCAGAAATTTATGTTGAAGAGCCCACTGGTGCCAACTTGGTGGGAATAATCCTCTTGACTACCAATTTGTTACACTGGTTTTGCAAATGCAGCAGCCACTGTTAAGACGCAAATCCCCTAGACAAATCATAGATTTTGAGGAGTGAAGCATCAGTAATCAACCTGGTGTGGGAATAAAACCCGCAGCTTTCTGCACCAAAGGCACGTGTTTTACCTGCTGTGCCACAGATACTGACCTCTGATTAAAAAAGAATGTGCATGGTCGCCACATGCAGCAGATGTGAAACTTCTCTAAGAAAGTGCGAGAGAAAGCAAGTGGCACAGTACACCCTAAGCTCCTTCGCACTTCCTTACAGAAGTTGCACTTCTACAGTGCATGGCCAGTATGCACATTCTTTTTTTAAAGAACATTAATGACATCTAGTAGCTTCCATTGCAAAGTATTTCACAAACACTAAAAAACTTTCCTAATTTCTAATACTGAAATAAATGTGAATACCAAATAATCTCACGTCTGCCTTTACTTGTTTATCAGTTGGTGTTTCACGTGCGGACACACACACACACACACACACACACACACACACACACACACACACACACACACACACACACACACTACTGACTTTTTAGCTCTTGAAACATGATCCTGATACATACCTATTGTTAAACCTTAACTACATTTTAAAGTTAAATGATAATTTAGCTTATAGCACAGGAGATTCACCTTAATGCTCTCTTTCAGTTAAAATAAAAGGGGCTTCAAGACAAAAGGCATAAAAAGCAAACCATTTTTTTTTTGGCATCAACACAGCGATTAACTGACATACTTCTGTAACATGTGTCCTAACTTTAACATGTGAATTACTGATACTGTGGTAACACTTTACATTAAGGGAATACACATGAAATACCGTATGCCATCTCACAATGACATCGGCCAGATTCTTTTGAGCCTGAAAAGGCAGAAGAATGAAGAGGAATGTTAAAAAAAAAAAGTAGTGGCATTATATAATCAGTACTTTGGTCTTTTGTATGGGATTACATTCTCTTTTGTAGACAAACAGCAAAATCTAAGACTGTTTCTTAGGGCTGAAAGCCATTCTAAGTGGAACTACTGTATCAGCACAAGGTTATCTCAGATCTAGATTAGATCTTTTTCATGTACAGAGGCATAAATAGTGGTTACTGTGAGATGGTCATTCTAGATAGATAAAATGGATCAGACAGTTAATGAAAAGATTTGTGCATCTCCAAATCAAAGATGTAGCTAGTATCTTTCATTTTCTATAAAAATAGCAATCGAATAAAAACTTGCAACTCCTAAATGATGGTTTTGCTTTTAATTTTCCAATAAATAATTTAATGATGTGATGATTATTAGTAGTAGCAGTATTACAAATACACAAATGTAATGTGTCTGGGTGGGTCATTATTGATTCGATTTACTTTATTAAATAGCCAAGTTCAACGCTGTAATTGGCCATCTATGTTAGATGTATATTTCTCCAGAAAAATGTGTCTGTGTATCCTGGCAGAGTGGCTTCCTCTGGGCTGCTGGTTCAGCACCAGTGAGTCGCCAAACAGCACCACTGCCAGGCGGAGTCTCACTTCTTCCACGGTAGTGCGAGTTTGGAGTGAATTGGAAAAGTGAAATGGAAGTGTGACTCTGCCAGACTGTGGCACTGTTTGGCTGTCGGGAACGGCTATGAAAACAGAAGTGTCAGGAACTGTGTTCGGCTATCAGGAACTGCTTTGAATAGAGGGACAGGATGTGTGTCAAGAACTGCTATATAAAGAAGGACAGGAGATGTCAGATACTAGAAACACACACTAAATAACCCCCCCCCCAAAAAAAGAAAGTGCATGGTCACCATGAGCGGTAGTAGAGAAGCTTCTGTAAGGAAGTACGAAGGAAAGCAAATGGTACAGTACGGAGCAAGCTCCTTCGCACCGCCTTAAAGAGGTTTCATTTCTACCGCACGTGGAAACCACGCACACTTTTTTTTCTGCTCGGTTGCTACTTGATCTTAATCATAACACCTCAGAATAGGCTACAACATAATATACAAAATCTTGATTATTAACTTTTTAAAATTATAGAAAACCCTTTGGGTTGCCTTTACAAATATGTGAATTCTAAGCCAATCCGTATGCTTTAACACACAAACCGTTTTTTATTCACTTTCATACAATTGGGGTTACAGGATTTGGAAACTAAACCTCAAATTAATAAACACCGAGCAACACCTAGTTCCTGAGGAGATGACACTAGCACAAAAAGCACATACAGTCACACAACTTCCCATTTGTGCATACACAGAAACTAAGATTAGTAGTAAATCTGTACAAATGACATTGTTAAATCAAATAAAAATAAAGATCCCAATGGAAACACATCTGATCAAGTAGTGCAGATGTAAAATTTAATACAGAAGGTTTCCAGCTGGTGAATCAGAGAATCAAATCAGCACTGTGAGGTAGAGATGGTATGTACTATAACAGAGGAAGAACGCTCTTGGGTAAATGCAAAGCAACTTCAAATCCCACTTTGTTGACTCTGCATTACAATGGATATTGGATTGTAATTTAATGAATGAGTTAATATGTGATATGCAGAGTAATACATACCTTCCCTCACTGCAATGATGCTACAACAGAGTAAAGCATAACTTCCTGTTTCTTGCATAGGAATGAAGAGACCCAAAAATTGTCTGAATGGCCAACTGCAAACAGATGAAGCAGCGACATCCATTGAGCTGACTGGATGTTAAGCCACAAACGTGTGTTGCAATTTTGTGGTGCATTGAAGAAAGTGGCATAATGTTCGTGCTGTTTGCCTTTGCAGGCAATAAGAATAAAAGTGCATTTTATTTTGTACAGCTTTGTATTTTCATCAGCAGGACCAACCCGATAACACTCTGCAGAAGGAGGAAAATGCAATGGAGCAACAGATTTTGCAGAACAACTGTGTAAGTGCGTGTGTGTCTTCTTTCGGCTTTTCCCAGTTAGGGGTCGCCACAGCGGAACTCCGGTCCACTAATGATTGGTAGTTGATTTTTACGTGCCGAATTACCAGCCCTGATGCAGAACCTTCAACGAAGGTACGCCCATTCACGCATGTCTCCACGCAGAAGACGCTCTAGCTGAGAATCTAACTGGACAGCGTCTTACTGTGAGGCGACAACGCTACCGCAGCACTAATGTAAATGATTAATAAAAATATGTTTTAAAGTACGAAAACATTTTCTTCCCTGTGGGAACCTATACATACATTACACATACAAAAGAAGGTCTTCCAGTGACCCTTCTTTAGGATGTTTAGAATGGATCCCTCTAAAACCTCGAAATTTCACAAGGGCAAAATTCAGAACACCAAAAACAGCACAATATAACCGCTGAAGCAGAAGTATTCACTGTTCAGCAGAAGTCGCTGACATAAGTATGTCAGAGATGGTTGCAAACTATCCTGGAACATTGGGCAATACTTAACAGCTGGCAATGCTGAGTTTTAGACACCTACTAACAATATCATGAAAATATCAGGCATGCAAAATAAAACATAGAAAAATGGAAAGGTCAAGATATTACTGAGAATATAACTGGGGATACATTCTTGAAAAAAAAAAAACAGTACCATGCAGCACCATCCATGTTTCGCAAATACAATAGAAACGTTATGTACATTTTGAGATTCGATATTCTGTACTTTGCTGTTGTCAGGTTTTGTCCTTTTGCAATTTCAGCATCCTGGGCACGACATTCTGAATTTCACCCTTGTGGCGTTTTGATGTTGTGAGAGGAATCCATTTACATTACATGCAAGTATTTTTTTTTTTTTTTAGTAAAAATCTCATGGATGTGCTGTAGGGCACAATATGAAGACAGGGAAAGAAGAGCCTAGTGCTGACGGAGCTGTACTGCTCTATTAACAGGTAGCACTACAGGCATGAATGTGTGAACAGCACAGACATTATACATTTAATGCAACACATAAAAGTCCATTTATATAGCGTAACATCCAATCAACTTAATTGACCATTTGTGCTTCATCTCCTTGCAGCAGGCCCTTCAGACAACTTTCGGTCCCCTTCAGCTGAAAGCAGAGTAGAATGACAGTTGTACAAAAGGGAGTAAATACATTACTTAAATTTAAAAGGGTGGCATTACAGGTATGCCACCTTACAAGCAGTGCCTTACAGACCCATAAAATAAATCTAATACAAATATGAACAACAACTTACATGCTGGTTATACGTAATACAACCCCCCAGGGGAAAAATGCGCATACACTTTTGACAGACTGAGTTTGGAGGTTGGGCTTCAGAGTTGCCAAGGTAACTTATGAGGGTTATAACACACATCCTTAGTGTTGCTGACAGATTAGTTTCTACTTGTTGCATAGATATGCATGACACAAAGCAAGAATAACGGGGAACATTTGAAGAGTAAATTATTTGCTATTTTTAGAGTGGTGGCATTCCAAGGGACTAGCAATGTGGGACAATAGATTTGATCTAAATGCCAGGTCACCTTTTTCATTCCTAATGTCAGCAGGAGATAGCTGGCTGTCTCAGTTTTAGTGAGACGCTTCTTTCCACTGAAATGCACAATAATGGGCTTATCTAGGTTTAAAGCTTCATTGCTGTGTGAATTAGAGAGGATATTAGAGAGGATATTACAAGTTCAAATGAAAAGTTAGTTTGCAAGGGGGAATAGTATTTATGCAGGAGTTTAAAGGTTATGCTAAACAAGTGAAGTATAACATGCTAGCAATAAGGATACATTTTGATACCTTTTAGGTCTGGGAATTTTTTGACCCATCAGCCACTTGTGTTTTATATCTTAAGTTTTACCCTTCTGTTCCTTGACTACATTATATTAAAACAGTCTTGATAGCCTTACTTTTTATATAATTTTATTCACTTGTTACTCAGGAAAACACACTAGATGAAAGCTCTTTCTCAGGGGCAACCTGAAAGTCCTGTATGGTTAAATACTTTACTCAAAGATACACATCAGATAAATGCAGACAACGAGAAACAAACACAGGACTACCAGATGAAACTTGTTAACAATTCCTAATCGTAATATATAATGTATATACCTGATCAGCCTTTTCACCACATTTTCAGTTTACACTAGTTTCCATTTGTCCAACACTCCACACCTTTTTAAACCCCTTTATGGTATCAAGTACTACCTCTTTAGAAGCCACATGTTAGTTCCACACTGGGTCCACTCCTTTCAATATTTTACCATCTTTCATCATCTCGACCCATAACCCTTCCTTTTTCCACATTCTTTCCTTTGTGCAGCAGTTATGCAATTGTAATCTTTCCTTCCCTCCTTTTTCTTCACCTTACAAACTGTGCTTATGTCTGACTGCTGCCTCTTCCACTCCTCCGTCATGCTAGCCAGATCACCCCCTTTATTCTTTTTTTTTTGGGGGGGGGGGCTGCTGTAGCTATAGGCCCATCAGCCATGTCTAAGAGTATTCCTCAATGTAGGAGCCCTGGAAGTGGGGATATCCTCAGTGCAAGTGACTGGGAAAGTGTGTGTCGACACAGGATCAGGGTGCCACTACAATGTCATACAGGCAACCATGGAGAAGCACATATGATATCGCATCACCACAACTGAAGCCAGATCCAGGCCTCCCAGTGATGGGTGTACAAAGAATAGTTGTGTAAAATCTTACCATAACAATAGATGTTCTCTTCTCTGTTGCAGTATTTTTAACATGAGGGAGCTCTCCACAGTAGGTGACCAGACGTCGACCAGTATACAAAAGTCTTTCACTACTGCAGGATGCGTGGTACATCGCACGTAGGCTGCTCTCAAATTTCAGGCATAAAAAAGTGACATACGGATGCATGTACCTCAGAACTGAAAGCCCCAGGAGGAAAGCCAGCCTAAGGCAGGTCAGGTATGACCATCCAAGGTAAGGAACCAAATCACCCGGGGGAAGAAGGGAGGGACTGGAATACTGTAACAGAGTAGAGAAGGACATCTATCGTTATGGTAAGATTTTACACAACTATTCTATGTCCTTCTATTCATCTGCTACAGTATTCTTAACATTAGGGAGAGTACAAAAGTTCATGAGGAGAGGGTGGAGGAAGAGGCAGTTGAGCTCTCCAGGAATCCATGAAGTATGGCTCTGGCAAACCCTACCCTGGACCTAGAAATGCCATCCAGTTTGTAATGTTTAGTGAAGGTATGTACAGAAGTCCATGCAGCTGCTTTGAGAACAGAGCTAGTGTCTAATCCCTTGAAGAAGGCACCTGATAATACTATAGCCCTAATGGAATGGACCTTTACAAAAGAAGCAGGGGTTTTACCATGCGTCACATAACAGAACGAAATAACCTTAGAAATCCAAGTACAAATAGTCTGCTTGGAAACAGGCAATCCCAAAGCCCTGGGATGATAGGAGACAAAAAGATGGTCTAATTTCCTGATAGATTTGTTCCTGTCTAGCTAACTCTAAGTTCCCTGTGCACATCCAAGGTGTGCAAAACCTTCTCACTAGAATTTTGTGGAGAAGGAAAAAAGGTAGGTAAATTAAGCGATTGGTTGAGTAACAATTAGTTTACTAACCTGGGCATAAAAGAAGGGTTGGTACACACGGACACCCTATCTTTATGGAAAACCAAAAAGACAGGAGAGGCCATAAGAGCTTGGAGCACAGATGCATGTCTGGCTGAAGTGATGGTTAGTAGAATTTCCAGACGCAATGTTGCAAGGATGCTGATGAAGCTGGCTTGAAAGGGGGCTGAGTCAGCTTTTCTAGCAACAAAATTAAGATCCCAGGGAGGAAGGATAGGCTTTCCTGGGAGGTCTAATATTAAGGACACCTTTAAGAAATTGTTTAGCCTCAAATCTGCTAGCTAGAGGGGGGAATAGAGGCAGACGGGCAGAAATAGCTGCCATATGGGTCTTCACTGAAGAGTAAGCCAAGCCAGCATTGAGCAATTCACACAAACAGAACAGAATGAGGGGGACTTCCATTGATAGTGGATCCTGGTTTCACGAAAGACACCAAACTGAAGATCTCTTCCACCTGAATAAGTAATATTTTCTGGTATTGGGTTTCCTGGCCTCCTGCAGAACCTTTAGCATGCCCTCCAACAACAGGTGACTAAAAGGAATTAAAACCCTATCACCCACAAGAGTCAACTAGAGGGTAGACAAACTGGGGATGGATGAGAAATCCTGTGTCTTGTGTGAGAAGGTCCAGGTCCAACCTGTGAGGTAACTTGTAGTGACTGCCTTTGGCTAAATGCAGGAGAAGGGGGAACCAATGCTGTCTTGGCCAAAAGGGAGTCACCAGTAAGATGTTTGGTTTGTTCTGCCGAATTTTGAACAGGACTTTCAGAGTGATCCGGGGGGGGGGGGGGGTGCATACAGAAAAAAGAAGTTGTGTACTCACCATGTTTGTTGTCCTTGATCTCGCCTTCCTTCTTGCTGGTTGGGATTTGGAACTGATTCTCAGCTCCGACTCTGCCGCATTTTAAAGCTCGAGAGCTTCCACTGGCTCTAGGCTAGACCCTACCCCAACATGGCTCTTAACGACATCTCAGCCAGGGAGTTCCTCAGGATTTTGGGTTTCATGGCATTCACTGCCATAGTGCTACCTCTGGCAAAACTTCACATGAGAAAGCCTTGGATCCTGGACCAAGTTCCAGATCTTATGGTGCATCAGTCAGGTACGCTCCATCCTTCCATACAGACCCTCAAGCTGACAGCTTGGTTCCTCCACTTCCCATCTTAGCCAGGCTTCCTGACATCTCCTCAGCAGTAAAACATATTTTAATTTTCTCTCTCAAATCCTCAATGAGAAAACTCTATACTAGCAAATGGAAGCGGTTCTCTTGTTGGGCCGCCAAATATAGTATTGACCCTTTTACTGCACCTATTTCAAAATTTCTCAAATTTCTCACTGAAACCTTTAACCAAGGAGCAGCAGCAGCAACTATCCGAGTTAAGTCGGCTGCTATTTCCAACTTTCATGTAGGAGAAAGGGGCTCCAATGTTATGTCCCACAGGCTATGCAAAGCCTTCCTAAAAAGTACTATCCTCCTGAGACCCACAATAAGAGAACCACCTCCTCCTTAGGATCTAAATTTAGTCCTGGCTGCCTTGATTTTTTTCTCCTTTTGAACCAGCTAATACTTGTTCTCTGAAATTCTTGACTTGGAAAACTATTTTCTTGACTGCCATTACCTCAGCTAGGAGGATATCAGAATTACAAGCTCTATCCATCCGTCCCCTTACATAATTTTTCATAAAGATAGGGTTTCCCTCAGAATCAACCCCTCCTTCCTACCAAAAGTTTGCTCAGAGTCCAATCTGAATCAATCAATAGAACTACCTGTATTCTTCCCTAATCATGGCAACAAGGCAGAATATAAACTCCACCAACTGGATGTTCACAGTTATATTTTTACTTGCACAGAAGAAAAGAATTCAGAAAATCTGATCAATTGTTTGCATCCTTTGCAGAAAGCAGAAAGGAACCTGTGTCTCCAAAGTAACTATCAAAATGGCTTTCAAACACTATCACTTAAGTTTATAATCCACAGAACAAGCAGCTGCCAGGAAAACTCAGAGGACACAACTAGGGCCTAGTCCACCTCTTACTGCCTTTCATAGGTTGGTACTAGGCTATTGGCCCTAGGGCCTATACAAGCCTAGCCATAACAATTCCCTGGCTACTTCTTCCCACACTATTTTCTTCCCTGGACCCCTGTCTAGCAGGATGACTGATGTGATCCCTGGTGTGAATTTCCTTTCTTCCATCCAATCATCAAGGTTCCTTTTGAAGAGGGCCAAAGAGGTGCTCTGCTTGACATGTATGGGCAGTCTATTCCAGAGTCTGGGGAGTCTCTGGGTCAGGAAACTATCCCTCCAGAATGTTTTGTTTATTGTGATCCACAACCACAAACAGATAATTCCCAACGCGATATTCCAAAGAAACTTCCGCTCGGAGAAGGAATAAACACCAAGTTTATTTTACCATACAACAAAGATAAACACAAAAAACAAGCCTGGTAATCCGGTTAAGCGCTTTCATCTGCAACCAAGCAGATTTCATCAGAACCAGTAAACAAAATGATGACGGTCTATTTAAAGAGTTTTTGGCGCCAAAAAATCGTTAATTGATAACACAAATTGAGTTTAAAAACATTTAGACTTATAAATATTCAATTTTCTCACAATAAATTTCAAATGTACAAACTACAGATATTCCTGATAAAACCTACTCTCCAGTTGGAACCAAAAATTGTATAATTCATTAAATGCATATTTGTGTAATACCTACTAAGGGAAATATCTCAAATTGTTAAAAAATTGTTAAAAAACCTTCTGACCAGTGACAAGTAAATGATGAATACTTCTATAAAATACCCATTATTCAATGAAGGTAATATCAATTCATGTGAATTGGATTGAAAAGTACATCTACCTAATAAGAGTGTTAAACATGAAAGAAATATATGTAAAAGATATATATGTAAAAAATGTGTATAAAAAATATATATAAAAAATATATGTAAATGTGTAAAATGTATATATAAGTATCAATGTTTGTAATTATATTAATATTAATATGAATCTGTGTGTATAAATATATAAATATGTAAATATATATATAAATATGTACATAATATATAATAAATAAGTATAGTTATAAATATATATAATACACACATGTGAATAAATATATAATATTAAAATGTTGAGTGTTGAAAATAAAAATTAAACATCTAATAAAAGAAAGGGTTTGATGCTGATGAAGTCGTTAAGCCCAGGATGAGTTGTGGCATCACAAATTATTTGCCAACTGCTTTCCAACAAGGCAAGATACGTTTTCCAATTACCCTTTAATTCTGTATTACTTAAATGGTCAATAATGCTGAAAAGGAAACTGTGATCAAGACCTCTATCTAATATGTGCTTGCTAAGAGCATTTTTAGGGTCTTGTTTCTTAATCTTGTATAGATGTTCATATATTCTTGTTTTGAGTTTCCTTTCAGTCTTCCCTATATAGTATGCATCACATAAAATGCATTTGGCAACGTAAACCACTCTTGGAGTGTTGCAATTCCCTCCCAAGCTGAACAGCCGTGTCTTCACTATATTGTTTAACCTAATGACATTGGCATTGTTAATTTCTTTACATTGCTTACAAGTTCCACACTTTCCTGTAGGTGTGTACTTTCCCCATTCTTCTTTTCCTTATTACCTTCTAACATATTTTTGATATTTGCAGAGGTCTTAAACACAAACTTAGGAAATGGGCCTGTTATTTCACTAACTTCATCAGATGTAGTAATGAGATTCCAATGCTTATAAAATATATCTTTGATGAAATTCATGTATGGACTATACATGAGTACACAAATATTCCTATTTTGGTCATCTTTTTTGTTCTGCAAAAAAGGTTTCCCTAATAAGGGTGAGAACTTTTTACCCCATTCATTTTTAACATATGTAATAATAGGGTTGAGCATAGCCTCGGGGTAACCCCTGTTTAAAAACATGTTATAAATGACATTCATTTCTTGTTCCATAATTTCTGTATTAGATGACATGCGGGCTGCTCTAATGCATTGACCCTTAAATACACTTTTAAAAATATGTGGGGGGTGACAACTTCCATAAATTAAATAGTCATTCGAAAAGGTCTCTTTCCTGTAAATTCTTGACTCAAATTCTTTGTCATTAGTACTAATGTAGGTGTCTAAATAGGGGATACCTTTTCTTTCAAACTTGTAAGTGAATTTTAAAAAACTAGTGGTGTTGTTCAAGTAATCAATAAAAACCTTAATCAATTCAACAGGTCCATTCCAAAGGATAAACAAATCATCAAGATACCTTGTGTAGTAAACCATATGTTTGTAAAACTCGCTTGAAAAAACAAATTGGGATTCCCATTCTAACATGACGAGATTGGCGAACACTGGGGCGCAAGAGGCCCCCATTGCAACCCCACTATTCTGTCTAAAAAGTTCCCCTTGGAACTCTAAAAAATTGTAGTCCAAAACCAATCCCATCATGTCCATTATAAGATTTATTTTGTCCCAACTAAGAACAGAGTATTTTCTTAGACTATTGCAAAAGAATTCCATCCCAGTCTCTTTAGGTATACTGGAAAAAAAGGTCTACCACATCTATTGTTAAAAAAATTAAATCCTTTTGCCACACCAATGGAGTCAAGTTAGCCAAAAAATTCCAAGAGTCCTTGGTCAAATGATTCACATTGTTATAAATGTGCTTTGTCCAAGTATCAATGGTGACCCCTATGTTAAAAGTTTTAGATTTTGAGCCAGAGATAATTGGCCTGAAAGGAGGTTTTTTGAGGTTCTTATGTAATTTGGGTATCCCAAATATAGTAGCCATCTTTGGGAATTCTTCCCTGATAAATTCATATGTGTCATTAGTAATCCTGTTATTCAGCAAATACTCTTCAATTGCTAAGTCAATACGTTTATAACCTATATTAACTTAATTGAGGGATATTTCCTCGTATTTGCCAGAATTGTGAAGGATGTTATAAATCTCTTGGTTGTAATCATAAGTGTTGAAAATAACAATCCCGCCTCCTTTATCTGGCTTCATTATCCTGATTTCCCGATCATTTACTATGTCATTTAAACATTGCCTCTCTTTAAGGGTAAGGTTGTCTTTTTGTGAAAATACCTGATCATTTTTTACCTTAACCTGGTGATTTAACCAGTACAAGTCTTGCGTGACAATCTTTTCAAATTGAGCAACAGTAGGGTGGTAACCAGGTATAAACGTACTTTTCTTTTTTAAGTTGTGGTTCCCACTCAAGTTGTCACTAACCTTATTCTTGTCTTTAAACTGTAAAGCCAGGTTTAATCTACGACAATAAAATTTAATTTCCTTTATAATGTCAACAATGTTAAACCGAGGCGTAGGGATGAATTTCATCCCTTTACTAAATAACAGACAAAAATCTTCGTTGATGTCAAGCTCGGTGTAGTTATAAACTTTTAAACCATAGGAGGTATGTATCTTCAGGGGGTGTTTGATCTCCTGTGGTCAATACAGTCAATTCTTCTATTTTGTCGTTGTTTACCTTAATGCCTACTGAACATATTGATTCACACTTAGAATCCCGTAAAACTACTGACACGTCTTTGTCTAGTGCTGAAATTTTCTTTTGTAAAATTTGGGGGGAGGGTGAAACAGTCCCCTTTGAAAATTCTCATCATCTTCTATTCCCCAAGAGTCGGTACGACCTCTATCTATTCTATCAAATTCCGTGTTAGGCTAAATATGGGTATTTCTTTTGTGTGGCCATATGTAAGCTCTCTGAATTTTGTATGAGCCCAAATCTCTGTCAATTTTTCTATTTTTCCTGTTGAAAATAATGGCTGCCTTATTTTCAGCCATTTGAAATTGTTTATGGTATAGTTCATACCATTTGTCAAAATTAATATCTTGAATTATTTCTTCATTTAAACTCTCAATTTCATTAGTAATAATTCCCATTGTTTCATCATTGTACTTCATCAATTTTTTCATAAATAAAAAAACAAATTCATCAAACATACTATTAAAATCATTAACAACATTGTCACTGTATTCTAACCCTAATGGTAACTTAAAAAACCGCAACCCTTTAGGTACAATTCCTGAATTGATACATTGTTGTAAATAGGCGTTGCCAATCTTAATACATTTTGCATGTAAAATTTTCTTCCCCAGGGCATATATTTTTTCTTTAATTGAAATTTCATTTGAGGCGTATTTAGTCTTTTTGTGACCATAATCAATGTCTTTTTGTTTAAAAATAATGTCACAATTTAAAAAATTATCAATGTCCCCAAGTTTGTCACATTTTTCCAAACCATACCCTCCTTGATTTTTATTGCAGTGCCTATTGGATTTAAACAAAGGGCTGGAAATAGATTTCTTATTGACAGTACCTTTTGTTGGCTCCTGATGTTTGTTTGTGGTAGAATATGTTTTAACCACGTCACGACATTTTGGTCTAGCTCCTTGTCGATTTGACTCATCATCCAGTTGAAAAAGACTAAAGTCGAAGGTGCAGTCAACATCCACAGAAGCATTTAAATTGTTGTCTAAAGTTTTTTCTTTGTTAGTACTATATTTATCTTGGTGCTGCAAAATCCCTCCTGACAAGTATCTGTACATTTGGAGGTTGCGCGTTCAGGATTTCATTGCAGCTGTTGTTGAAAGGACTAACGTTGTCTGCAACAGTAACATTCTCGCTCATAACCGTTGGTTTGGCAGAAAAGCCGGTTGAATTAACAGGTTTTGTTGAGTCAGAAGGAACTGGCTCCATCCGTTGAATAATGTTAAGAGAAAGTGTATTCACTAGGTCCAGTAACTTACTGACGTCGGCTTTTAGAGAATTGACGTCTGCCCTTAAAAAAACAAGCTCGTCGTTCTCCAATAAAGCGGGTGGTGACTCGGAAGTGTCCGCCATCGGGAAAAAGGCAACTGGATACAAAACGAGTGAAGCGAACCACAACCACAAACAGATAATTCCCAACGCGATATTCCAAAGAAACTTCCGCTCGGAGAAGGAATAAACACCAAGTTTATTTTACCATACAACAAAGATAAACACAAAAAACAAGCCTCGTAATCCGGTTAAGCGCTTTCATCTGCAACCAAGCAGATTTCATCAGAACCAGTAAACAAAATGATGACGGTCTATTTAAAGAGTTTTTGGCGCCAAAAAATCGTTAATTGATAACACAAATTGAGTTTAAAAACATTTAGACTTATAAATATTCAATTTTCTCACAATAAATTTCAAATGTACAAACTACAGATATTCCTGATAAAACCTACTCTCCAGTTGGAACCAAAAATTGTATAATTCATTAAATGCATATTTGTGTAATACCTACTAAGGGAAATATCTCAAATTGTTAAAAAATTGTTAAAAAACCTTCTGACCAGTGACAAGTAAATGATGAATACTTCTATAAAATACCCATTATTCAATGAAGGTAATATCAATTCATGTCAATTGGGTTGAAAAGTACATCTACCTAATAAGAGTGTTAAACATGAAAGAAATATATGTAAAAGATATATATGTAAAAAATGTGTATAAAAAATATATATAAAAAAATATATGTAAATGTGTAAAATGTATATATAAGTATCAATGTTTGTAATTATATTAATATTAATATGAATCTGTGTGTATAAATATATAAATATGTAAATATATATATAAATATGTACATAATATATAATAAATAAGTATAGTTATAAATATATATAATACACACATGTGAATAAATATATAATATTAAAATGTTGAGTGTTGAAAATAAAAATTAAACATCTAATAAAAGAAAGGGTTTGATGCTGATGAAGTTGTTAAGCCCAGGATGAGTTGTGGCATCACAAATTATTTGCCATTTGCTTTCCAACAAGGCAAGATACGTTTTCCAATTACCCTTTAATTCTGTATTACTTAAATGGTCAATAATGCTGAAAAGGAAACTGTGATCAAGACCTCTATCTAATATGTGCTTGCTAAGAGCATTTTTAGGGTCTTGTTTCGTAATCTTGTATAGATGTTCATATATTCTTGTTTTGAGTTTCCTTTCAGTCTTCCCTATATAGTACGCATCACATAAAATGCATTTGGCAACGTAAACCACTCTTGGAGTGTTGCAATTCCCTCCCAAGCTGAACAGCCGTGTCTTCACTATATTGTTTAACCTAATGACATTGGCATTGTTAATTTCTTTACATTGCTTACAAGTTACAAAGATTTTTTGGCGCCAAAAACTCTTTAAATAGACCGTCATCATTTTGTTTACTGGTTCTGATGAAATCTGCTTGGTTGCAGATGAAAGCGCTTAACCGGATTACCAGGCTTGTTTTTTGTGTTTATCTTTGTTGTATGGTAAAATAAACTTGGTGTTTATTCCTTCTCCGAGCGGAAGTTTCTTTGGAATATCGCGTTGGGAATTATCTGTTTGTGGTTGTTTATTGTGATGACAAGGTTTAGATCCCTGGAGTGTGTGGCTTTGAGGGGATTGGGATTTCTTTAAGTGTAGCACGTCCAACAGCTCTGGGTTTGACATGGCCTTGTATGTTAAGCAGAGATCGCCTCGGAGTAGACGATATACGACAGAGTATAGCTGGAGTTTTTTAAGGCGGTCAGCATAGGGCATCTGCTTTAGGCCTGTGATTCTTTTAGTGAGGTATTTCTGCGGCCTTTCCAGTTATTGCAGATGTCTTGAGAGGTACATACCAAATGGGGCATTGTATTCTATAATGGGTCTAATGAGGGATGAGTACAGTGGGGCAATGACCTCCTTTTTTCTGGATGAAAAGCCCTTAGTGATGAGGTGTGCCACAGAGAAGGATTTCCTGACTGTTGTGGCGATGCGGTTATTGAAGGTGAGACCACTGTCCACCTGTGTCCTCAAGTCTCTTATCACACTTTTGGTGTTTAGTGTACTGCCACCTATGTGGTAATTCACAGGTACATGTTTTTTCCAAAAGGGGATAACTATACATTTTTTGGCATTGAGCTTGAGCCCATGGCTCTGACACCAAGCATCTGTTTCTGTCAGTCATCTGCGAACTTCGTTAGCCACAGTCCCTTAGTGTTGGCCTGTACTTCAGAGAAGTAGATGCCAAACAAGAGAGGCCCCAGGACTGAACCCTGAGGTACTCCACTTGTCTGGAGCTGGATTTGGAGTCAGCTACTTTTACAGTGTGGGTTCTGTCAGTAAGCCAGTTGGCAACCCATCGAGTTAAGTAGGGATTAATGCCCGATTTAATACGTTTATCTATGATTCCAAAGTGGGAGATGGTGTCAAAGGCCTTGGCGAGGTCCAGATAGGCTGTGTGGACTGCCTTACCCTCGTCCATGGCTCTGGAGACTGATTCGAAAAATCAGACATGCGCTCCTTGGGCTTTCAAGTTTCTGAAAGCTGTAACCCCCCCCACCTACATCTGTGGAGCAGTCCTGGGGTGAGGGACACTTGTTTTAGCCACCACTGCATTTCTCTCTTCAGGCAAGGGATGAGAGGAATTGGAAAGTATAAAGGGTGCGAATACTATATCCAAAATGACTTTAGGAACCACTGAAGTTCACTCATGTGAAGTTTTGCCAGAGGTAGCATTGTGGCAGTGAATGCAATGAAACCCAAAATCCTGAGGAACTCCCTGGCTGAGAATGAAGTAGAACATGATTGTGCCTTCTGAGGAGGAGACTCATGAGGTCTGTCTGAATCCTTCGCCCCAGGAAGATGTGATCCTGAGAGCAGCAGAGAACTGATTTCTTGTAGTTTATGGTGAAACCCAACCGCAGTAGAAGAGGAATGGCAAAAAGAATGTTTTTCTCTAGGACCTCTGCGGAAGTTGCCATAAAGAGAAGATCGTCCAGGTAAGGGAAAATGTGGATGCCCTGAAGCCTTCAAGAGGCAATCACAGGGGCTAGACATTTTGTAAATACCCTTGGTGTGGTAAAAAGTCCAAAGGGCAGGGTAGAGAACTGAAAACCCCAGGAAGTCACAGAGAAACATAAACTCTTCCAGCAGTTGGGGTGTACGGGAATGTGTAGGTATATAGTAGGTAGTCCACAGCCGAGTTAAAAATAGATTATCCTTTACTGAAGTACATAAATAAGTGATCCTAGCGGAGTATATTGAAAAGCATCAAAAACATTCCTTATACACACACACACACACACACACATATATATATATATATATATATATATATATATAAAATCAGAGTTTTGCAATGGTGGCACATCTATGAAGACTTCTTGGTGACTAATTGTCTACTTTAATACTCAAATGAATGCTCAATGACTAATTTAATATTGTGATAAAGGAATCCTTTATTTTTCCTATGGATTACAGCAGGTAACTTCCACTAACTTTTGGACAATGCTTCTGCTTTGTCATCCTCTACCTGCCATCTGTCAGCCCTCTCCTACTCAGATAGTCACAAGCTCATCCCACATCACCCTGTGTGGGGAATCCCCTACCTTCAATGAAGACCAGAACAAATGCAAACACTGGATTAACAACAAATTATAAGAAGGAAGAGGTTCCTACTAGGAAACCAGTGAAAACTGTAGTAGAAGCAGAAGTCCATACTAATCCAAGACAGAATAATAAAGAAGTTTTGAAAACTCATGAAGCTGTGACTAACTCTGGAGAACAATGTTAGATTGGTAATTGATACCGAGAGTACTGAAATACTATTAGAGCAAGGTGAAGAAGATATATCTATTCAAAACAAGAATCTGGATATGCAGAATGCCACTAAACCCAAAGATGGAGTGATACATTTACCACTTTACCAACAGTTTCCTTTTTTATTGCAGAACAATACCTCGAGGGAAGCCAGCCCTCACAGCAGAGAGAGGAAGAAATAGAGGTTTCAAGAATGATTCCCTTGTGTTTAACATATCGAGCACTGAATTAACTAGAGACCAGACTCGGTTATTAGAGAAGGGAATGAGTTTTATACTTTCCTTGCTCTCACTCATGAGTGATTCTACTGTAGATTTAAAGTATTTTGGAAGAATTGTGACTCTGAAATATTTTTTTGGAAATACAAATAATGAAGGATCTCAAGCTAAATATGGATACAAGAAACCAAGTACTTTTGTTCCTGTTTGTCATCCAACTGTAGATGCCTTCTTACGATTAAGTGAAAACGAAGTGGCTGAATACAGACAACAGAAGGGAAACAAACACTTCCATAACCTAACTCTAAATGAGAAGAAAGCATTATTTGAACTACAGAATATGCAGGACATTATGAACAGGCAAGCTGATAAGGGAGGGGCAATTGTAGTTATGGATATGTCATTCTATGATATCAAGATGAAGGAGATGCTAGTAGATATAGCTACTTACCAGAGGATTGATAAGAGAGAACGGAATAGGTTATACGAAATGTCCAAGATGCTCTTTATGACAAATTGATGAATAGATCTATAAGTGAAGAGCTGTCTGATTTTTTTGAAGTGAATCAGCCTACTATACCCAACATCTATGGAATGTCTAAGATACATAAGAATCTAAATGATCCTCTTAAGCGACCTGTTGTTTCAGGAAAGGGATGGACAACTGAACCCCTTTCTATTTTTATAGAAGGGGAGTTAAAAGAAATTGCTACCCCATGCATCTGCAATGATCAAGGACTTGGCTGAATTCTTGAATAGACTATAAGAAAATACAACAGATGAACATCTCTAAGGATTTACTATTAGTAACCTTGGATGTGAACAGTTTATTCACTTCCATACCTAATGAATGGGGGATTGAAGCCATCAGAGACTTTGGTGTGAAATACGAAACAACTATTGATATCCACCTAATATGCAGTCTCCTACAATTGGTTTTATGTAATAACGTATTTCTATATGTCTATATGGTAGTGCCTATTATCTGCAGAGTGCTGCGGTGGTGGTGCTGCAGTAACGTTGTCGCCTCACAGTAAGACATTGTCCTGTTCGATTCTCAGCTAGAGCATCTTCTGTGTGGAGACATGCGTGAATGGGCGTATCTTCGTTGAAGGTTGGGCATCAGGGCTGGCAACTCGGCACATAAAAATCTACTGCCAATCATTAGCGGACCGGAGTTCCGCTGTGGCTAACCCTAACCGGGAAAAGCCGAAAGGCCCAACAAAGTGTCTATTACCTGCAGAAATCGGGAGTAACAATGGGAACCCCATGCACAAATAGCTATGCTAATTTGGTCCTGGCAAGATAGGAAGATTTATGGAAAGTGGATGTTAATAACAAATGGAACAATAATATAATTTTTTACAATCGATTCATGGATGATATTCTTCTTCTATGGGAAGGTGACAATTTCTTATGAAGCAATTTATATATTTTTTTGACCAACACAAGTTTATTTTTGAAAATCGAAATGACCTGCTCCAATATGCAGTTAGAATTTTTGGATGTTAAGTTGACGCTAGATGATACAGGATGTATCAATACTAGAATGTATAGAAAACCTGTATGGCGTAAATAAGAAGTTATGTACTCACCATAACGTTCCATCTGAGTAGGTGACTTCATTTGTCTGCAACCTGTGGGTCTTGGATCCGATATCGGATCCGAGCCGGCAATTAATTATACAGCTATGGATCCCAGCTCCTAGCTCCTCCCCTCACCCATAATCCCCTGCCAACCCCAATTGACCTCAGATCAAGTTTGCCCTCCTATATACCTGAAAGGGTATCCCAAAATTGGAAAAGGCAGGAATAATACCATCATCTAACTCTTCTGACGGCCAGGGGGAAGGAGGGGGGGATTGTTGCAGACAAATGAAGTCACCTACTCAGATGGAACGTTATGGTGAGTACATAACTTCTTAATCTGAAGTAGGGACTTCATTTGTCAGCAACCTGTGGCACAGAGTCCCCAGCTACCTTAAACTTGGGCGGCCATCATGGAAGAATGTTCTGGAGCACTGCGGAGCCAAATGATGCTCTACCTCTGGAGGTGACGTCCAGCTTGTAGTGGTGAATAAAGGTATGACATGAGGCCCAAGTGGCTGCCGAGCAAATATCATCCAAAGGGACTCTAGATCTGAATGCAGTAGAAGTAGATATGGAGCGAGAGGAGTGAGCATGGACCCTTTGAGGTGCGGGCCTCCCAGAAGCCTCATAAGCTAGACGGATACATTGGGAAATCCAGTGTGATAAGGTGACCTTCGAAACAGCTTTACCCAAATTGAATTTAGAAAAGGAAACGAACAGCTGATCAGATTGTCTGTGACCAGCAGTCCTATGAATACAGAAACGCAGCTGCCTGTGCACATCTAACGAGTGCAGCTTGTATTCTCCTTTATTTTGGTAATTAGGGAAGAAAACAGGAAGACTGATGGACTGATTGATATTGGTTTCTGAGGCCACCTTAGTTAGGAAAGATGGATTGGTCCTGAGGTACACTCTATCCTGATGAAAAACCAAATAAGGGGGTTTTACGGAAAGAGCTTGAAGTTCTGAAACTCTTTTCGCAGAGGTGATGACTACCAGAAATGCTGTTTTCCAAGACAGGTATTTAAGATCAGCAGAGGCAGCTGGTTCAAAGGGGGAAGTAGTCAAGGCCTGAAGAACTAGCGATAGATCCCAAGGGGTTATGGCTTCTCTGATCGGGGGCCTAAGCAAAAAGGTACCCTTGAGGAAGGTTTTACATAGTTTAGCTGACATCAAGGGACCAGTCTCGTGTCCCACATGGTAATGGGAGATGGCTGCCAATTGTACCTTGACTGTCGAACAGCTAGCCCCTTGCTGAGAAAGCCCTGTAAGGAAGTCCAAAACTGACGTTAGCGGAGCAGTGAAGGGGTCCACATTATGATGCTCCACCCAGACGGAAAAGCGTTTCAATTTACTGCGGTAAACCTTCCTGGTGGAAGGTTTATGCGCTGCCACCAAGATGGCTTTGACAGGAGAGGAGATACCGGGAGTCCTAATTAAGAGTGGAACTGGAGCAGCCAAGCTGTTAGCTTCAGGTTGCCCAGATTCGGGGTTGGTAAGCCTGATGGATGAGAGATCAGATCCGGACTGGCATCCAGAATCCATGGAGGATTCACCAAGTGAGACCACAGGTAAGGGAACCAAGTTTGTCGAGGCCAGAATGGGGCAATGAGGATCATCCTGCTCCCCAACTGAGAGGCTTTCTGTAACATCTTTAGCATCAGGGGTAGAGGATAGGCATAAAGTAAACCGGGCGGCCAAGCATGCACTAGAGGGTCTCTCTGGGCTTCCCCTGGTGGGGTAATCAGGGCGAAGAAGTTGTCGCATTTCATATTTGAGGGAGAGGCAAAAAGATCGTAGCAGGGTTGTCCCCATTTTGCAAAGATCTGCTGCGCTACACGGGAGTTGAGAGACCACTCGTAAGGGGAAAGAATAGTGCGGCTGAGTTTGTCCGCCAGAATGTTGAACTGTCCCGGAATGTGCGTTGCGATTAGAAAGCAGTTGGTGGAGATCGCCCATTCCCACACTCTCATGGCCTCTCGGCAGAGAGGATAAGACCTGGTTCCCCCCTGTTTGTTGATATACCAGACAACTGACATGTTGTCCGTCTGTATCGCAATAGTTCCGACGGGAAGAAGGTTGTGAAGTGCTTGCAATGCTAACAGCACCGCCCTCATCTCCAGAACATTGATATGCAGGGAGGTCTCTGAGTCGTTCCATGTGACTTGGACTGTTCTGCCTGAGCAATGCCCCCCCCCCCACCCGAGGCGAGAAGGTCCGTGGTCACTGTGACTAGGGGAGGTGGAGCGCAGAAGGGACGACCTGTATGGAGGTCTGGGGAATGCAGCCACCACAACAGGGCCCTCCTGCAAGCTTTGCTGATAGAGACAGGGTGATAGAGAGGGAGAAGCTGGAAGGACCACTGTACTTGAAAGGTCCACTGTAATACCCTCATGTTTAGGCGCGTGCACGGGAGGAGAGTAATTGCCGCTGCCATAGAGCCCAGTGCCCTCAGGACCAATTCCGCGGGAGGAGCTTCTGATTGGAGGATGGCCCGCACATGAAGACTGAGGTTCTGTAGTCGTTCCGAAGTGAGGTAGGCTCGTAGACTTCTCGTATCTAACCTGGCCCCTATGAAGTCTATCACTTGTGTTGGAGCAAGGGAGGACTTTTCCATATTGATCGTGATGCCTAACTGGGGGGCTAGGCGAAGTAAAAAATCTCTGGCTGAGCAGAGTAGATGCCTTGTTGGGGCGGTCAGGAGCCAGTCGTCCAGGTACGGGAAGACCTGCATTCCCTGGAGTCTCAGGTGGGCCGCTATCACTACTAAAACTTTGGTGAACACCCTGGGGGCTGTGGTGAGGTCAAAGGGAAGGACCCTGAACCGATAGTGGCTGGCTCCCAGCTGGAAGCGGAGGAACCTCCTGGATCGTCTGTCCATTAAGATGTGGTAGTACGCATCCTTGAGGTCTATAGAGCACATCCAGTCGTTCTCCTGTAACAGGGGGAGAATGGATTGAAGAGTGACCATTTGGAATTTCTCCTTGGTTACTGCCAGGTTCAAGAGGGAGAGGTCTAGGATTGGTCTCAGGTCCCCCGTCTTTTTTGGCACCAGAAAGAACCTGGAGTAAAACCCTAATCCGAGCTGGTCTGGGGAGACGGGTTGGATGGCCCTTTTTTCGAGCAGCTGCCGGATTTCCGCGGCTGCAGCCTCCCTCTGATCGGGTGGTACATCGGGGAGGTTCTTGAGTCTGGGGACATGAAGCATAGGGATTTTGTAACCTCTGGATATAATCCGAAGCACCCAGCGGTCTGACGTAATGGACTCCCATGCCGCCAGGTGCCTCGAGAAACGCCCCCCCCGACTGCCTCCAGAGTGGAGCAGTCGGGCAACCCTTCAGGGCTGTTGCGTGGGCCAATTTCTCGGTGCCCCTCTGCCTCTAGGGCGGCATCCTCCCTGTCCTCCTCTGCCACGGAAGGACTGGTTGTCCGGAGCAGGTTGGGAATGCTGCGATTTCCGGAACCACATCTTCTTCTGTCCCTTTTGGTTCTTGGAAAAGGACCTCTGGGGAGCAGAGAAGCGGACTCCGATGGCAGACAGCGTCTTCCTGTCTTTCTCGCTCTGGACAAGTGTCTCGCGAACGATTTTGCCAAACAAGGCAGAACCATCAAAGGGGGCATTCGCAAAGGACACCTTAAAGGACTCCGCGAAGTCACAATGTCGGAGCCAGGCCTGGCGCCTCATCACTAGGCCCGCTCCGCTAGCTCTAGCGGCTCCCTAAGTTGCGTGAGACAGAAGCCGCATAGAGGTATTGGAAACAGATCTCAGAGTGGCCATACGAGTGGAGTACAACTGCTTGTCCTCCGCCGACATGGACTCCGGGGGGGAAGCAGCGTATTCTTTAATAAGATCGCGCTGCATCCTAATGACATGTGCCATGTAGTTCAGAGACCTTACCGAGAAGGTCGCTGAACTGAATACCCGCTTCCCAAGGCGATCCATCAATCGAGACTCCTTGCTCGGAGGATGGACCGAGGGGCTCTCCTGAGCTAGTTCCCTTTTAGTGGCTGCCGCCATCAATATGGCATCTACTGGGGGACCCTTGCTCCAGTGGGGACGGTCTGCGGGGGGGCTCAAGATCCTGTCCGGGCGCTTGGGAGTAGGCTCCACAGTGTCCGGCTCCTTCCACACCCTGGTGGTCACAAGGTCCACCAGGGGGTCGGCCGGAGGGGACACCCAAGAGGTAGACGGGCCTGCTTCGAATGCCTCCAGGAACACGGACTCGTCGGAGGAAGCCTTGGGGGCAGACCACCCCCCCCCCGAGCCTAAGCATTTCCATGATGTCTCCAAAGGAGAAATCCTCAGGGGGTGATCTTGGGGAGCCTTCCCCTTCATCCAAGTCCATGTCCTCTGTTAAGGGCTTGGGGGAGTCCACGTGTCTCCTCTTACACTTCTGCTTGCGAGGCACTTCCTCGGGGGGGCTGTCCGAGGAGGTCTCGCCAGCAATGTCCTGTTCCAAAGGAACAACCTGGGACATTGAAGCAGGCTGTCCCTGTGGCCAGGTGATGGAAGCCTGGCCCAGCAGAGAGGGAGTGCAGGGTGGAGCCGAGACAAGGGCCGGGGGTCTGGATGCCCTCGATAGAGCCCTCTCCACTACATCGAAGGCTGAGGGGGAGCCGCTCTCCCTGGGTTCCGAGAGCCGACTCCCACTCGGATCCGATGAAGGGATCGGGACCGGCGCCGAGACCGTTGGATCCGAGGGACCAGTGTGCTCCGACCTGGACGGAGCCGAAGGCACACTGAATCCCTCGGATCTGAAGCTCGGGCCACGGCTCCGACAGGTCGGATCCGACGATGGAACCGACAGACTCGAGGGCAGGGTTGGATCCGAAGTACCCAGTACTGTCGGCGCCGATCCACCCCTGGCTCCAACGCTGCCTGGCTCCAAGTGCTCCGAACCCGTGAAGCGGGTCGGAGAAGGAGCTATCGGAGCAAAAAAGAGGGGGGGGGAGGCAGGAGCACTCCCATCTGCAGCTGGGCCTGGATGAACCTTCTCATCATCCGGTCCAAGTCTGCGTCAGACAGGCTGTAGATGGATCTCTAAGAGGCCACCGAGGCAGGCCTGGAGTGCCGCCTCGATGGAGATCGGGTCTCCTCCACCTCCGGTCCCGGGGAGAAGCAAGGTGATCGGAGCCGAGGAGGAGGAGACCTGGAAGCCGTTGGAGGGAGAAGCCCGCTTAGCTGGGGGGGCCGAAGCGGAGGCCTCGGTCCACCGCTTGTGGTGCTTCTCCCTCTGTTTCTCCCTCCTGGCCTCCCTATCCTCCGGCGCTTTAGTGGGAGTTTGAATCCCAGCTGGAGGAAGGGGGGCAGGAGTGGCCACCACCACAGGCTGTGGAGGTGCCACGGGAGTAGTGGAGGCTGAAGCCGACTCCGGGGGCAAAAGTCCCGCCAGGACCTACTTCGACCTCCGCTCTTTCAGTGCCCTGGGGTTGAACCCTGCACAAATCGTGCATCCTGAGGACAAGTGTTCAACCCCAAGGCACCGAGCACACAGAGTGTGGCCATCTGCCGGTGAAAGCTTATGGCCACACTCGGTGCACTTAGAAAAAATGGGCTTTGGGGCCTCTGACATTTCTGAAGGAAAGGTCTACACAAGAACACCAGGCCCCAAAACACAAAACACACACACACTACGACCAGCGAGGGGAGGAAATACACTAAAAAAAGAAATAAAGGGATCCTAAATACACACACGAGTTAAAAAGGAAAGATTCTTCTGTTTTTAAACAAGTTTTGAGAACTTATCTGAAAGTTGCCAGGAGTTCTGCAATCCAGCTGTCTCTTCTAAAAGCGGCAAACTAGATCTGAGGTCAATTGGGGTTGGCAGGGGATTATGGGTGAGGGGAGGAGCTAGGAGCTCGGATCCATAGCTGTATAAATAATTGCCGGCTCAGATCCGATATCGGATCCAAGACCCACAGGTTGCTGACAAATGAAGTCCCTACTTCAGATCATCTGTTACACAATACCAGTAAGCATCCTAGACATGTCCTTGATAATATAGTGACCATTCTGATTGCATTTTGGTGAACTGTTGGAAAGCTGATAGACTTGCTGTGCAGAGCTGGAATCTATTTCAAAATGTTAAGTACATATTTTGCCACTTTATACACTTGCCTATTATTTATAGTGGTGCTGTATTGTTTCTGTTTCTGTCTCTTGTGTCTCCACTGTTTTTCCCACCCTTCTTGTCTTGGTGTTAGTCTTAGTGGCTTTGAAACTGCCCGCCCCTCTTGTAAGTTTGTATTTGGATACTCCTTCTGGGCCTATCTCATTTGCTCAGTCAACTGAGTGCAGTCAGATCATAGGCACTCCTACTGTGTACAAAGACAGCATTTGAGAAGGACAATCCCTGTAGCCTCTTAATCCTGCTGTGTTCCCTCCCTCAAAATAAATAAATAATATATATATATATATATATAAATATATATTATATATGTATAAATATATATATTCAGCTGCTCTTACTATAACTTAGTTGCTGTTCTGCGGGCTGTTATCTGTTCAGTTGTTCTTACTCTACACTTATTACTGCTTGTTAGTAGCCTTCTAATTTAATGCCTTCTGCACTTGTTTTTTAGTCATTTGTTAATTTAATTGCATTTAAACTGTATTTGCCGTAATATTGATATATGTGTGCTAGCCTGCACTGCATTTGAATTGTATTTACTGCAGTTTTAGCTGCTTTTCTGTTAAAAAAAAAAAAAAAAAATTCCTAGCTTATTTCCTGCCTTTCCTGTAACTTATCTAGTCCAGATACAGACTTGCTGTATCCAGGTCTGTTTGTAAGCTCCTGAGCCCTCCAAGCCTTTCTGTGTTGGAGGGAAGCCTTCTAGCTTATCAGTGGGAGTGGTAAGCACTAGGTAGCCTATCTACCACAGGAGGAGAGGTTTCTGGCTCAGAAATTACAGTTTATTGGCCGTTTGGGAAGCTCTTCCATCGCTTTCAACCTTCTGATTCAAAAGCCTGTGTTTGTGCTTGTTTCCTGCCTTTCCTGTTACTAGTCTGGTCCAAGTACAGATTTGCTGTATCCAGGACTTTTTGTAAGCTTCTGAGCCCCCCCCCCCCCCACCAAGCCTTTCTGTGTTGGAAGGAAGCCTTCTAGCTTATCAGTGGGAGTGGTAAGCATCAGGTAGCCTATCTACCACGGGAAGAGTGGGTTTTGGCCCATAAATTGTAGTTTATTGGCTGTTTAGGCAGTTTTCCATCTCTTTCAACTTGCTGGCTTAAAAGCCTGCGTTTGCACTTGTTCCCCACCTTTTCTGTAACTAGTCTAGTCCAGCTACAGATTTGCTGTATCCAGGACTCTTTGTAAGCTTCTGAGCCCCCCAAGCCTTTCTGTGTTGGAGGGAAACCGTCTAGCTTATCAGTGGGAGTGGTAAGCATTAGGTAGCCTATCTACCACAAGAGGAGTGGTTCCTGGCCCAGAAATTGTAGCTACTGGCCGTTTGGGCAGTTTTTCCCATCTCTTTCAACTTTCTGGTTTAAAAGCCGCACTTGCACTTGTTTCCCACCTTTCCTGTTACTAGCCTAGTCCAGATGCAGAGTTGCTATATCCAGGACTGTTGGTAAGCTTCTGAGCCCCACAAGCCTTTCTGTGTTGGAGGGAAGCCTTCTAGCTGATCAGTGGGAGTGGTAAGCACTTGGTAGCCTATCTACCACAAGAGGAGTGGTTCTGGCTCAGAAATTGTAGATTTTTGGCCGTTTGGGCAGTTTTTTTTCCATCTCTCTCAACTTTCTGGTTTTAAAGCCAGTGTTTGCGCTTGATCCCCACCTTTCTTGTAACTAGTCTAGTCCAGGTACAGATTTGCTGTATCCAGGACTGTTTGTAAGCTTCTGATCCCCCCAAGCCCTTGTGTTGGGAGTGCAGACTCTTGTGGTAGATAGCTTATCAGTGGGAGTGGAAAGTACTAGGTAGCCTGTCTACCACAAGAGGACTGGTTCTTGGCCCAGGAATTGTAGTTTATTGATCATTCGGTCGTTTGGGCAGTTTTTTTTTTTCCATCTCTCTCAACTTTCTGGTTTTAAAGCCCGTGTTTGTGCTTGATCCCCACCTTTCTCATAACTAGTCTAGTCCAGATACAGATTTAATGTATCCAGGACTGCTTGTAAGCTTCTGAGCCCCCCAAGCCCTTGTGCTGGAGTGCAGCCTTCTAGCTTATCAGTGGGAGTGGTAAGTACTAGGTAGCCTGTCTACCACAAAAGGAGTGGTTCTTGGCCCAAGAATTGTAGTTTACTGACCATTCGGGAAGTTGTCCATCTCTTTCAACTTTCTGGTTTAAAAGACCACATCTGCACTTGTTTCCCATCTTTCCTGTAACTAACCTACTGGAAAGTACTAGAAAGCCTTAAACTGATATAAGCCTACTAGCTTAAAAGAGAGAATTTAGAGTGATCATCAGTTTTCGGTATTTTCTTGCTGTACTTAACAGTTTTCCACCTAAACGCTGATTTTCCAGCACTTATTGTGATTTAAAAGCTTGTTTTTTTCACATATTGTACTTATTTGACTGCCTGCACTTTTAAAAAGTTGTTTTTGTTTAAATAAATTGTTTAACTGTTGTAGGCTACACAGTAAAGTGCGATAGCCTTTTCTGATCACTTGTAGTCGTTTAAAGCTGTTTTAAGTGTACTTTTTACTGTTTTTGCCTCATCTTTTCAAAACAAATAAATAAATTTCTTGTTTCCCGCCTTTCTAAGCTAGTATAGTCCAGTTTTCAGGCTAGTGCTGAATTCAGGGATGTGTTGCACGTTTCTGAGTTGCCCATACCTTACTGGGATAGTGGGAAGTTTCTCTGTTCACCTGTGAGAGAGGGGAACTTTGAGCAGCCATCTGTCCCTGGAGGAGTGGTTCCAACCCAGAAGTTAGTAGTTTAAAAAACGCGTTGTATGGTTTTGTGCGCCGGGCAGCACTGGTTAGCTAGGGTTATTCCTGGCTCCACTAAGTCTTCCTTCAGTTTTTCACTTGAAACTAGTCTAGCACTCAAAAAGCATCCTACAGTCCAGCACTTGCTCAGACCTAATAGCAAGCACCAATATACCCAAACACTTGACTGCCCAGCAGGGCAAGGCTCTTTATCCACCCCTCGCCAACCAAGCGACTAAGGAGCTCACCCTACTATTCAGGCATGACCAAAGGGCAACTTCAGGTGTACTCTCCAGTCCAGCTGGTGAATCTGGGTATCCTGAGGCAATGTTACAACTGCCTCATGTACAGACAGCCCTCTCCTCCTACCACAAAACACTAACATATGTGACAGATGCAATTATACAGCCAAACTGGAGGCTAAGGTATCTCCACCCAAGACTGGAACAGACAGTCATGAGAAGAAGGTTAACACTTGCACCCCACCTCTAGCCTCACATAGACCTACTAAACCAGCACTGGCAAAAGATGCACATAAATACATAAAATCATACTCAAAGGCTCTAAATAAAAACCTGCAAAAGCATCAGAGCTCTCCAAAGCAGACACCCACAAAACCTGCACCTCCAGTCACAAACCAGACAACACAAAACACAAAATCAATGTGCCGCACAATCACAGCCCTTATGGCGAAATAACATACCTAACACACTAGTAATAGGTGACTCAATAGTCAGGCACACTGACGCCCCACTCACTAGGCTGGACAAGGAGAAGGTTACTGTTAGCTGCCTGTCGGGAGCCAGAATCCGCCACATAACACAAGCACTCAGGTCACTCCAGAACAAGTACAAATACGACTCTGTCATTGTTCATGTTGGTGTGAACGACCTGAGCCGTACCTCCCTGGACTACATGAAGAGACATGGAAGAGCTCTCTGATCATGTAGCCCAGGCGGGTATGACCCTGACCCCGAGTAGCATCCTGCCCTCACCAAGAATGATACCTCAGTATAAAGAAAAAATGATCAATTTCAACAATTGGCTAAGCTTCTGGTGTCACTCAAAGGGGATCCAGTGTCTGTCAGCCTGGGATGACATGCTCGACAAGCCACGTTGCTTCGCAAGAGACGGCTTGCACCTGTCACCCCTTGGCTTTCGAATACTGGCCAAGGCTCTTGCGGCCCCCATACTGCCTTTTTTAGGCAAGGCTCAAAATTCAAACCCCCCTCTGTAAACAGCACAAGTAAAAAACTGAGGGTTATGCTACTCAATGCCAGGAGTTTAAATCTCAAAATGCTTGCGCTTGACGCACTTCTAAGTATGGAGAACGTCGACATCTGTGCAGTAACTGAAACCTGGTTCAAGGCTCGAGAGAGCACTCCAGCACTACTGGGCTACAACTCATACCACACATTTCGGCCACAGAACACGGACCGAAACACAAAAGGAGGGGGTGTATCCATATTCATCAAGGAAACCCACACCTCCAGGTTAGTGGCGCACCATGATACCTCTGAGATCATCCATGTGCAACTAACATTGGGCAAATCTGCAATGCAAATTGTGGCCTGCTACAGATCACCCTCCATGACCCAGGACCACCACTCCGCCTTTCTGGAGACACTGGAAAGCATGAAGGTCTTACCGAACACCCTGATCTTGGAAGATTTCAATTACCCTACCATTAACTGGGAAAACTACTCTAGTACAAACTCCCAGGCTCAGTGCTTCCTGGAATTTATCAACTCAAATGCCCTGGATCAGCTGGTAAACTCCCCTACCAGAGGCCACAACATATTGGACCTGGTCATCACCAACATGGGCGACGTGCTCCGTACCGGGGGTCAACCAGTCACTGGTTAGATCAGACCATAAACTAATCACCCTGGATGTCCACACCCCACCACCCCCCAACCAAGGAAACCACAGTGAAAAACTTTACTAAAGCAAACTTCACCTTACTTAAGTCAGAGGTGGTAAGTTTCACAGCCCCCACGCTAAAGGATAACACTGCCCAAGATGCAGAATCCTTTACAATTGCACTCTATGAGCACCTACAATGATGCATGGATCGTGCCATCCCTAGCAAAACCAAGACTCACTCCCCTAAGAGAAGGGAACCAGTCTGGTGGACCCCTGCCATAAACAGGTTATACAACAAAAGGAGGAAACTAGTTCAGGAAAAAAAGCAAATCCCAAGAAGGAAAGACATCCCTGATCAGTATCAGTAAGAACTAAGATCCCTCATAAAATCATCCAAGGCTAACTTCGAAAGAAAAATAGCCAAGGACTCGAAAGATAACCACAAAGCCTTCTTTAGCTATGTCAAAAATCTAAGTGGCAACTCGCAGATCTGCTCTGAGATAGTGCAAAATAGCACAAAATATACTGAACCTACTGATATTTCCAACATACTGGCAGATAGATTCAGTGCAAACTTCACCTCCCTCTCACCTTCAAAAGGGCCCACAACAATACCAGAAAAGTGTAGTGTCCCAGAAATCACAGAAGCACAGGTGAAAACAGCCCTTTCAAAAGCCAAAAACACAGCATCTGGGGCCAGATGGTGTCCCAGGCTGCACGAACTACAAAACTAATTAACCCCCCCACATAAACATGCTGTTCAACCTCAGCCTCTTCACAGGCTATGTGCCCATAGAATGGAGCACAGCAACGGTTATTCCACTCCACAAAGGAGGAGCCACAACTGACCCTTGTAACTATTGCCCCATAAGCCTGACTAGCCTGGTCTGCAAGGCTATGGAGCGCATCATCATGGAACTCATTAACAAAGACATTGGGAGCCTCCAAACACTTGACCCGACCCAGTTCGGCTTTGTTAAGGGCAGATCATGCCTACTAAACCTGGTTGACTTCTTTGAGACAGTTACCAAGGCCATAGACGAGGGAAAGGTGGTTCACACAGCCTACCTTGATCTCGCCAAGGCATTCGACACCATTCCCCACTCGGGTATAATAGAAAAACTCACCAGCCTGAACATAAACCCCTACGTCACAAGATGGGTTTCCAACTGGCTTACAGACATCACACGGTAAGAATAGCGGGCTCCAGGTCTGACTCTAAACCAGTCACAAGTGGTGTCCCGCAAGGCTCAGTTCTGGGACCCCTACTGTTCGGCATATATTTCTCAGAAGTACAGACAAACACAGGAGGACTATGGCTAACCAAGTTCGCCGATGACTGCAAACTGGGAGCCATAATTGACTCTCCGGCTGACACGGACATCCTCCAAAAAGGCCTTACTGAGACAGACACCTGGTGTCAAAATCATGCCCTCAAGCTAAATGCCAAAAAATGCATAGTCATCCCATTTGGGAAAAACAAAACACCCACGAATTACCACATAGGCGGCAGCCCCCTTAATACAGAAGAGGTAATAAGAGATCTGGGGACCCAGGTAGATAGTAATCTCTCCTTTCACAATCATATTGCCAAAGTAGTTAGGAAATCCTTCTATGTGGCCCATCTAATTACTAAGGGGTTCGCATCTAGAAATAAAGAGGTTATAGTGCCCCTCTAGTCGTCACTCATCAGACCCATCATAGAGTACAATGCCCCATTTGGGATGTATCTCACAAGACACTTCCAACAGCTTTAAAGACCACAAAAGCACCTCACCAAGAGGATTACTGGCCTCAAACATATGTCCTATGCAGCGCAACTGAAAAAAACTCAGTCTGTACTCAGTGGCATATCGCTTACTCAGAGGTGATCTCTGCCTGACTTACAAAGCCATGTCCAACTCAGAAATGATGGACATGCTCCACCTAAAGAAATCCAAGTCACTGCGAGCCACGCGCTCTAGTGAGCTAAACCTCGCCACAACAATAAATAGAACATGCTGGAGGGACAGATTCCTGTCACAGAGACTCCCCATGCTTTGGAACAAAATTCCTAACTACATTAGGCACAGCCCCTCACTAACACTCTTCAAGAGAAGCCTTGACGAGTGGATGGGTAACAAAGTACACCCCTGGGATCACTTCATTGGCTCTGCTTGACAGAGGCTCAGTTAATTAATCAATGGGGCGGCAAAAGCCGACACTCTGGCTAGGCTTATAAGTGCCCTCAGGCAGACAGCCTAGTACCTACCTATGAATCTAACCAATTAACTAGAGTATCTAAACTTTGTACAACGGACAAAGACTATATGGAAGAGCAAACTAAATTCATTAATGACTTTACCAAGAGGGGATATACAATCAAAGAAATACAAACTAATGAAGCAACTACTTTGGAACGACGATCTCAGACAGCAAGACCTTATCTTTCGGACCAAGGAGGAATAATTAAGACCAAACAAATGGAGCCAAAGTCTAACTCGAGATGTCAGCTAACATATAGTACTGACCATTTTGCTATTCGTAGCATCATTAAGAAATTTTGGCCAGTGATAACATCTGATAATAAAATTAGAGAAACTGCTGGAGATAAAGACAGTTTTTCTTTTAAGAACAGGAAAAATCTAAAAAGACTGCTATTTTATAAAACAGAAACTGAAGCCATCTCCAAAAACAGGAGCTTTCAAATGAGGAGAGTTGGTACGTTCAGATGTGGAAGTTGCAAGGCATGTTCTTACATTAACAACTCGAATATTGTTATACGTCCCTTAACTAAGGAGAACTATAAATATGAAGGATTTGTAAATTGTCAGAGTAAAAACATCATATATGTGGCAAACCGTAGTCATTGTAAGGCATATTACATAGGAAAAACGAAGAATGTATCCTAAAACATTTAGCCGACATAAGAAATAAAGTTACTAGCAATGCACTTTATATGCACATTAGTGCAAATGGTAGCCATTCTTTTAGGTTTATGACACTACCTAGGCTCCATGAAACATTAAGAGGTGGTGATTTAGTAAATCAAACAGAAATTGAAGAAATGAAGTGGATAATGAATTTGCGTTCAGATCAGCCACCAGGTCTGAATGCGTTTGTTCCTTTAAAACCTGCACTAAAAGGAAAACCTCTTCAGCATCTAAATGGGAACACTCAAATCTGCTCTGAGTTACAGCACAATGGCACTAAATATACAGAACCAACTGATATTGCCAACATCCTAGCAGATAGGTTCAGTGCTAACTTTACCCCCCACTCACCCCCCTAGAGGGCCCATCTCTATACCGGAAGAATGCAAAGTTCCTATAATCACGGCTGCACAGGTAACTACAGCTACACACTCTCCAAAGCCAAGAACACAGCATCCATGGGACCTGACAATATCCCAGGTTGCGTTCTACACAAACTACAGAATGAACTGGCACCCTACCCAAGTACCACGTTCAATCATAGCCTCACCTCAGGCTTTGTACCCACTGAATGGCGCACCGCGACGGTTATCCCACTCCACAAAGGGGGAGCCACGACGGACCCTGGGAACTACCGCCCCATTAGCCTGACGAGCCTGGTCTGCAAGGCCATGGAACGTATCATCGTGGAACTCATAAACAAAGACATTGGTAATCTCCAAACTCTGGACCCTACCCAGTTTGGATTTGTAAAAGGCAGATCATGTCTCTTAAACCTGATTAAGCCATAGATGAGGGTAAAATGGTTCACACAGCTTATCTAGATCTCGCCAAGGCTTTTGACACCACCCCCCACTCTGGAATTATAGATAAAGCTCACTAAACTAGGTATAAATCCCTATGTCACAAGATGGGTTGCCAACTGGCTCACGGACAGAACCCACACTGTGAAAGTAGTTGATTCCAAATCCGACATCAGACCAGTGACAAGTGGAGTACCACAGGTTTCAGTCCTGGGTCCTCTCCTGTTTGGTATCTACTTCTCTTAAGTGCAGGCAAACACAGAAGGTCTTTGGCTAACAAAGTTTGCAGATGACTGCAAACTAGGAGCCATAATCGAAACTCCTAACAATGTGGACAAACTACAAAAGGGCCTCACTGAGACAGATACCTGGTGTCAAAGCCATGGCCTGAAGCTCAATGCCAAAAAGTGTATTGTCATCCCCTTTGGTAAAAACTCTGTACCCATGAACTACCACATAGCTGGTAGTCTACTTACGAAAATGTGATGAGACCTTGGGATACAGGTGGAGAGTAGTCTCTCCTTTGATAATCACATCGCCACAGTGGTCAGGAAATCCTTCTATGTGGCTCGTCTCATCACAAAAGGATTCTCATCCAGAAAAAAAAGAGGTCATTGTTCCCCTCTACTCATCACTCATTAGACCCATTATAGAGTACAACGCCCCTTTTGGTATGTACCTCACAAGACATCTACATCAACTGGAAAGACCACAGAAATACCTCACAAAGAGGATTACTGGCCTCAAACAGATGCCCTATGCAGACCTTCTCAAAAAACTACAGCTTTACTCCATCGCATATCGCCTACTCAGGGGCGATCTCTGCCTAACATACAAAGCTATGTCAAACCCAGAGCTGTTGGACATGCTCCACTTAAAGAAATCCCAATCCCTCCGAGCTACACGCTCTAGGGACCTAAACTTTGTCACCACAATAAACAGAACATGCTGGAGGGATAGATTCCTGTCCCAGACACTTCCCATACTCTGGAACAGACTACCTATGTCAAACAGAGCTCCTCATTAGCACTCTTCAAGAAAAATCTTGATGATTGGATGGGAAATGGGAAATTCACCCCGGGGATCACTTCTGTGGCTCTGCTCGACAGGGGCACAGGAAAATAATTTTATTGGGTGGCGAAAGCCAGGGTACATTTTTTGACTAGGCTTGTATGGGCCCTAGGGCCGATAGCCTAGTACCTACCTATGAACCTATGAACTCTAAATAATCTAATTGAAAGGGTGTATATGTTGCTATGGCTACTATACGTTGCTATGGCTGCTAAGTATCTTTGAATGAGTGAATGCCAGAGAATGAAGGCATTTAACAGGAAGTTTTACTGGCTAACATTTAGGATTTGAAAAAGGTATTACACCGAAAGTGCTTATCCGGTTTAAGAGCCAGTGTGATTTATTTTATCATTGTTTTATTTTTATTAAAAGTTTTCAAGTTTTTAGCAGGATTGGTGGCAGAACTGTTCTTTCTCTGAATTTTGTACTTTGATGTGCTCTGCCTTTGGTGAAGCTACCTACTTTTTCTTTTTTGCGAACATATAATCAGTGCTGTTTTATTTTACAAACTGAAAAGATGTGTATTAGGCAACACATTTATTAAATTTAGTGAAAGGGAACTGAACTGTGCAACTAAAGGAGTGATATATATATATATATATATATATATATATACACATATACATATACAGAGAGAGAGAGAGCGCAGTATGTTCTACCTGTGAGAATTTTTATGTTGGTAAAACAGAGCGACAGCTATGTAAGCGTATTTATGAACAATCATGATTTAATGAAAGACAATAGTAACACTTCTTTATATAAGTGCAAAAGGGTCTGGTGTGATTTTAAAAGCATTCTTATTTGGTATTTTGGAAATTGTGCCACATAATGAAAGAGGAGTGTCATGGGAAAGAGTTCAAGGACATGATATGGCAACTCAGATTAAACGCCTCTAACTGTCCAGGACTCAATGAACAGATTTCTCTTCTCCCAGCCCTGAAAATTAGAGAGAACACTATGCCTTTGTATTATTTTTGGATGCTTCAATTGGATACTTTATGGATTATTACTTATATAATTTTGTATTATCTTTTTACCATCTAAACTTTAGTACGATTCATTTTAACAGTCACTTCGTATTCATTTAATAGTTCATATATAACTTTTTGAACTTTGTGTTCCTATTTCACATTTGTTAATATTCAGTGTTTTAATATTTTTTACCCTCCTAAAGAAATTTAATTTAGGATTTTACAATTTTTTCACGTTAAGAAAATTTATTAATATAAACTTTTATGCTTAGAGGAATGACATCTACTGTTGATAACTTAGAAGTTTTGCTTCTAAAATGAAGTTTTATTAAGGAACTGTATCTTTAAGTGACTTAATTGTAATTATCGATCAAAAACTAAATTAGATTAAAAGTGTATTTAAGGGAGAAGAATGTGTGGTACTTGGTTCGGATGAAGTCCATTGTAATGTTAAAGGACAAAAGCGCTCATCCAACAGTGGTTTATAATATTTTTGTATACAATAAAAACTCTGTTCATACTTCAGTGGATTGACTGGTCAACTTATTATTCTTGATTTTGGGGCTGGAACTGAGATTATTTTTTACTGGGGGAGCACTGGATGAGCTATTTTGTTTTATTGTGTTTTGAAGTTTGAGGCTGTATGGACATGCTCATTTTTCCTCATTTCCGTTTCACAATTCTCAACATACATGAAAAGAAAGTAACAAAGTCAGCCCAATTATTTTGGTAAAACATTTATTATAAGAGGCTTTTGTTCAATATATCTATCCAGTACCAACAAAACTGGGCAAAGAACTCAAAAGGTATGTGGTCTAAGTTACCTTGATAAAGTAGTTAAGTTTCAACTTGCATGAGAATGTGAGTTGGTATTAATAATGGGGATAAGACTGCTCATATGGGGAAGGACAGAACAGGATACGAAGAGTGCCTGGGCCCACATGGGTGGGGTAATAAGAATACAGGAGGACAGGCCATTCTACACTTCTGACTGGCAAATAGCTTGATGGTGATTAACACATGGTTCCATGAGAAAGTAACAAGACCACATATTAACATGCTACTCGGGTACATTTTCTCCTAGTAAGGAAAGTGCATCATCCTCCAACCACTCTCCCATCTTTCCTTTCACCACCTGCTCATTAATTTGTTCTGTGGTGCTCTGCCACATCACACTATCCTTTCCTCCTATAACTCCCAAATCAGATAACTTAACTCAACACATACTACCATCACCTCCTTCAACTCTCACCATGCTTGAACCTTCTAATTTCTTAGCAGTTCTCTCCCTAGGGTACCATCTAACTTCCTACTACTCCACTATCACTAACCACAATCACCTAAACTCCCACACGCTAACCTATTTAAACACTCACCACCATAATCGCATATACATGTTCCATACTAACTTCAACCACACCCCCTTTGATCTCACCAAGCTCAACTACAAAGAAACTACTTATAAAAAACTACCCAGTTTACTCATACACCATATGATCGCCAATTACCTACACACACTGACCACTGCTACTAACCAACTCGCACTCAGTGGCGACATCCACCCTAACCCAAGCCCCTCCACTACTATACCTACTGCTACAAACCTACATGGACCTAACATCCCTTGCAAGCAGAAACTCTCTGACCTCTTAATACTCAGTATAAACATCCGCAGCATCATGAATAAAACTGAAGAGCTACATGCCTCTATATCCTTCTATAACCCTGACTCAAGCCCCACATCAAAGATACAACCATTGCCCCTCCTGGCTACAACATCTATAGATGTGATCAAATAGCTAAAAGAGGCGGGGGCATTGCCCTACTTTTCAGGCACAACCTTACTCTCCAACAAATACATAAAAGATATCCCCACTTTCGACTATGCAGAAACCCTGTTTGCAAATATAAAATTAAACCAGCAGATACAACTTAACATTATAGGTGTCTACTTGCCACCAGGTGACAATATTGGCACTCGAGTCCATTTTACACTGGACTTCCACTGGCCTCCCTCAGGAGACACTTATCCTGGGGGACTTCAACATTGACTGGGCCTCTATCACGGCATCCCCCCCCCCCGAAGTATCACTTAAACCTATTTAACTTTACACAGCTTATCCAAACCCCCACCCGTATACACAAATCCACCAAAAAGGAATCCATGTTAGACTGGGTCCTAACCAACAAGCCTTCATCTGCCAATACTGTATATCTGGTACGTTACCAGACTCCCTCAGTGATCACCTACCCACATTAATACTAAGACAGCACACAAAACCCATAAAAATCCCCGTCCTTCTTTCTATTGATAGTTCCAAAAATTTTCTACCAGACCAATTAATCAACACCTTAAAAAAATAAATTGGTCACCTCTTACAACTCTACCATTAGAGGAAGCCGTGGAGTACTTTAATACTACCTTCTTAGGTATCCTTAATCTTATGGCCCCACATTATATAATTCATACTAAAACCAACCCAGCACCCTGAATCTCAAAGGACACACGATCCCTACTCAAACAACAAGACATAGCTTGGGCAACCTGGTGTACCAACAAAACAAGTACAAATCGACAATACTTTTTAGAGCTCAGAAACAAAGCAAAAAAACATACACGTAATGACAAAAAAAGTTGTTATATCCAGCTACAAAAAAAATTCTGGTCCACAATCAACCACATTCTCCAACCAGGCAAAATTGCCTCCTAAACTCTATCACTGAGGGTGATAATGATATTACCACCCAGTTTATTGACTATTTCACCTCCTCCATCCAAAAGTTATTCAACAATTTCCCCACTACTACTAGAAATACCCCCAAAATACAAAACTGCCACCATAAGACCAACACCCAATTCTCTGTCAAACCAGTTCCAACTGAGCTAATTCATAAACACCTTGCCAAACTGAAACCCACCACTCTCGCAGCTGATAAACCCCCTGCTGATTACCTCAGGAATGCTGCCTCTGCCATCGCCTACCCTATTTCCATACTCATCAACAGATCCATAGTTGAACACACTGTGCCCTCTCTCTGGAAATGTTCTTACATCGTCCCCCTACACAAAGGTGGATCCTCAACAGAACTTAGTAATTATTGCCCCATAGCTATACTATCTCCCCTACCAAAAATCTTAGAAAAATGTGTACACACCCAACTACTGAATCATAATCTTCAATATAACCTGCTAGCAAATTCCCAACATGGATTTCAGCCAAGCCATAGTACCACCTCTGCCCTTATATCCTTCACTGACCACATCAACCAACAAAAAAATCTCAGTAACTGTTGTCTTCCTAGACCTGTCAAAAGCATTTGACATGGTATCCTACTGCAAATTACTATCGACTCTCTCTGAACTCTGTCTGGATAACTTCTCTCTACTGTGGTTTAAAAATGATCTGTCCCTCCGGCAACAAGCTGTTAAATGGCATAACTCTCTCTCCCCTCTCCTCCCAGTGGGACAAGGTGTTCTGCAAGGATCCATTCTTGGTCCCTTACTATTTTCCATCTTTACCAATAACCTCCCCTTGGCTACCCAACAAACTAATACAGTACAGTATGCTGATGACACCACCCTTATTTGCTCAGCACCCGCTCTACAATTACTCCAAGACAGAACTCAGGAAGTCTTCACTACTATAGAAAAATGGCTAAATTCCTCCCAACTCATATTAAACCCATCTAAGACCCAACTCATGATCTTCCACCCATCCAACACTTTCACCCCTACCTCACCATTCTCAATAACATCCACCAATACCTTTATCACACCAGTAACCCAAGCCAACTTACTAGGTGTAACTATTGACTAAAAACCTAAAATTCGACAAACATAGCACTAACAATTGCCAAAGTTCATAAAAAACTAGATTCACGCTACCACTGCATGAGCTTCCTCACACAGTAATCCCGAATCACTATCTCTCGTACCCATCTACTCTCCACCTTACTATGCGCTTCCCCAGTTCTAACTAACTTAAACAAATATGACCTTCTGAAACTATACCTGCTACAATAAAAATCTCAAAATTTGCAACCAGTGCTAAGTTGCCTTCTTATCACTGCCTCTCCCTAAGACAACTAGGATGGTTAGAACCCTCTAACCTACTAAAATGCAATCAACTTCTCCTGACCCACCAACTGCTATATCAACCAAATAAAATACCTGCCCTCTCTGCCTGTTCACCTTCCACAATACTGCACATCAACTAAGATCTTCCAATACCACCTTACTGACGGTTACCAATTGCTTACATAGCTCAAGCCAATCTCTATTCC
>NC_056725.1:377429829-377547329 GCF_019279795.1 Protopterus annectens
TCAGATCTGAAGCATTTGTGAAAAGTTCCTGGTGAGGAGAGGAAACCAGAAAGGGCACACGTGGATTGAGTAACATCTGGATTACCTACCAAAGAAATTCTTTCATGATGAAGTGCAAGACAGGAATTGGGAAGCTACGCTGATGGCAACGTTGTGCACAAACAGAACTGAGGTACCACTAAATCTTCCTTATGTGAACTCTGGCAAAATGTATCATTTGAATAGTGGAAGCCATGTAACTCAGGAGTCTCAATCTTTCTTGCAGAGGTCAAGACTAGGGGAAGGAGTGACTGAAGCCAAGCAGTGAAGAGCTGTATCTCATTTAGAGGAAGAAAAGCTGTCATTTAAACAGCATCCAGTCTGCAGCTTAGAAATAAAAGATCCTTTTGAAGTTTATGATGAAACACAGGTGATAAAAAAGGTCTATGGTGAAGCTTAGGACTGCAAGAAGTGCCTCCTTTGAAGAAGCATGGAAAAGAAGGTTGTTCAAATATAGGTAAATATTTATCCTTTGTAGCTTGCAAAAGGCAATTAACAGGAGACCAGGTATTTTGTGAATACCCCTGGGGCTGAAGAAAGACAAAAGGCCAAAGCCAAAAATTGACAGTGAAATCGTAAGAGACAAAATTCAAGAATTTTGTGTGATCTGGATGAACTGTTACGTGGAGATGCAGTATGTGGCCTTTATATCCAGAATAAGTAAGGGATAAGGAAAGATCATTGGAAGAAGAGCTTTCAAAGACAGCAAATTGAATTCTGGCAACATTTAGCCGGTATTAAGAACTGGCAGTCTAGAATGGGTTTCCCGTTTTCCACCTTCCTTGGAAATAGGAAGAGCCTTGAGTAGGCCTTTCTTCCTGTTGTTGTAGAGGAACTAGCTTTATAGCTCCCTGCTGAAAACACTTGAAGAATAGGTAAAACCTGGGGTTGTTGGTTTGAAGGAACCCGTGAAATACTGGAGTTTACTGTGAGAAGGACATCTTGCAACAACACTGCAGGTTGAAGATCCCAGTGTCTGAAGTAATCAGTTTCCAAACAGGAAGGAAAGGAGATAGCTTCTTTGATAGAAGGGGAGAAGGCAGGTCCAAGAAGGGAAGGAAATGGAAGAAGGCAGAACAGTCATAAATTAGCTAGTTTGTCTGAAAAGGAAGATTTAAGTCCTTTGAAATCTTGATTTGATTTGTCCCGAAAATTCTTTTTAGTAAACTGTTTACTCTTTTGTTGAAATATTTGCACCTTATGAAAGAAGGAGCCAGCCTTATTATTTATTTATTTTATTTATCAATTGTTAACTGGGAAATTCTGACTGGACCAAGTCCATTTTCAGCGGAGGCCCGGGGAGAAAAGCTGCAACATCAAGTTATACAAATACAGTACATCCAGGCATAATACACAAAACAGGTTGCATCATGTATGCTGCGCATAGTAATATAACAAGAAATTAATAAAAACACTCCAGGTAAAAGAAGATATAGAACATGGGTAAAAAGACAATGTCAGTCATACATTGGTAAAAAAAGAAAATATATCAAGTAAGATTCTACAGTTAAAAGTACCCTTTCAGATGACCAAGCCTACAGGGGATCAGAGCTCCAGCATGAGATCAGAGAGGAATTTGGGGAGTTAATAGTAGTATGGCTAGACAGATAATTCCTCTGGAATTTAAGGACAGGAGAAATGATCTGATTAAAATCTTTACATAAACTTACCTCTCCTGTGTAAATTCAAGATCAGAGTTGCAGCAGGACTGAACAGATTCTCTTTATCCAGGGGGCATTTAGCAGTTTAGACTTAACATCTTCTAGAAGGAATTGTAACCCTAGCCAGGAAAATCTTCTCAAAACTGACTCTGTAGCAGCTGCTCAGAAATATTCACCATCTACAACATAGCTGCATTGAATTAAATGCTAGCCACTTGGGTGACAAAAGTGAGACATAGCATAATTCTTACCGTCTTAAATATGGCATATCTGATGCAAGTTTATTAATGTTTCCTGCATCTGGAAATTGATAGCATAGAAAGAAAGTGTACCAGACCATTGCCCTGTTATCTTTGTCATTAAACAATTCATTTGAATATGGCAGCAGCTTGGTAGGTTTGCCAGACTCCAGAGAATTTACACCATGGTCAGCTAAGGGATTTTATAGAGAATATTGTGGGAATCAGGCATCTTGTAAAATCCATCATTTTTTTCAAAGTAGGAGTCAGATTCTGGATTTAGGGAAGCTATGGCAAAAGTATTTTATACATCTTCCAACACAGGAGGAATGACCAAAGGTCTTTTAGTTACTTCCATATATAGAGGTCATAATACCTCTTCTGTACATATGAGACATGCTCGACTTCCTAATGGAAGTGCTGCATCATTTTTAAGACCATGCCACCAAAGGAAAAGTTCCTCTAAGGAAGAATCTGAGGAAACGCAGTGTCATCTTCCTCAAATTTGAAGCCAACAGGGAAATGAATCTGGGAAAAGTAAACTAGGAAGCCTACTTCAGATTATGATTCTTCATCAGATGAGTCTCTTATCTCTTCTGTGAGTACAAAGAGAAGGGGAAGGAGAAGACAAGAACTGAGGAGGCTTTAGGGATACGAGTGCCTTAAACAGCCACTGAAAAAAACTGGACCACTCTTTCTGTAGGACCCTGGAAACAACAGGAGTAGGAGAGGCATGTTTATTTTTCTGCTTCTTTTTTTCTATGAACATCAGCATGAATGAAACAGGGAGGATCGGGCCCCTGAGGTACCTCAATAAGGGTAGCTGGGACCTCTTCCCAGACAAAAATGATCAGCCATGGTTCCCCCTTCTTAAGCAAGGCAGCTGTGTGGCCAGTCTGGCTGGACGTACAGAGTGCTGCTCTCTCTCAGCCTATGATGGGGAAGCAACAATGGGAGTATCTGGGAATTCCAGGCAGTCTGAAAACCTCTCAAGAGTCACAGTAGAGACGTCTAGGTATGACTGGCTTTGAAAAACGTTGAAATTAAATTGATAAGTCAGTTAACCATTACATAATAGAATCAAACTATTCTAGAAGTGTACATACAATAATTCAGAGGTGAGAAGGCTTTGAGATGCAATACCGAGCACAACAAAAATTTGCTATAACAAAAGTATGAATCTACATAAAAATAAGTTATATTCAATGTTTGATGTTTTTTGCAAATAAAATAATAGTATTTACTTAAAGAAAAACACAACAGTAATACAAGTGACATATGGGAAATGAAATGCAAAAAAGTGTATGTGATACATTATACTGGCAGGCATTACAATGCCAGTTATCCAAAACATAATAGACTGTTCTGTTTGCAGTGAATACCACAATAATTCAAAACAAAAGGTGATTTCTTATGCAGTGCTGGAAAAACTATTGATACAAAACTTTAGAAGATACTTCAGCTTAGAGACAGAGCATATATAATAAGAACCGACTACTAATCAAAGTCTCCACATACTGTGAAGTAATAAGACACAAGGGTTGCTGTTCTCATTGCAATTAAAGATGTGCATTACAGACATTTAAAGAATGGGCAAAATGTACAAGATCACCTTACTGGACAACAAATGTTCTCCATCAGTGTGTTAATGTGCAGATATTGCCCAGTAAAAAATATACTTGCCACTTCCGAGCAGCATGAAGACTGGAAAAAAAAAAAAAACAAATGCCATTTTTTAAGCTCTCTAAATTTGGCCTTGCTGTTTAGCAAGTGTAAAAAATATTGGATGAAAAATATAAGAAATAATGAAAACTCACAAAAGTAACCACAGTCGCAGTTACAAGGATGTGCCATTTTACTTTTCCTTGCCATTTAGCAAGGTGGAAAGAAAAAAACAAAGAAAAAGAGTAATACAACTAACTCTGAGTACATGTGTGTGTGTGAATGTGAGAGAAAGCCAGAAATAGTAACTGAAGAGAAAGCCCTTCATTCGGTTAACTTCTTTGCACTGCAACTGGCATTCTACCAGCACATATTGTCTAAACAGTAAGAAATATATAACTCTAATGTCTGCTATTACTGATTAACTGTAATCCTCAGGGATTTACCAGAAAATACAAGAGACAGAGCAAAACTATTTAGCAAAACCAGGACAGTTAATACAGCATGGGGGATGCAGCAACTTGCACTGTGTGTGTGTGTGTGTGTGTTGTTTTCATTCATTTGGTCAATGTGAGACATCTGGGGTATAATTAGTCAAAAAAGTGTCTGTAGCTGCTGGGCACATGTGTTCGTGCGTGTATTAAATATTTATATAACCTATAATTTGGATACTTCAACAATTAAATAAGCTAAAGCAAGTCTGAAACATTAGGCTGAGAAACTATTTTACATCAAAAATATTTTTTAAAAGTCAACAGTAATATAATACAAAACAATTTAAGAGAAAGCTCATTTTCTTATCACAATAATGCTCAGAGAGGGATTAATCAGCAAAATAACACCCTTCCTGGGGTGGTAGGGCACTCTGCATTCAGCATCTGGCCTCAACAACCCATCCTTAGGCACACAATTCCCTGGCAACACCCACCCCTGTTAGGCATGACTGCCTGCATAACAACTGATGCAGTGGTCTGATAATGGCATACAACATACAACTATGCAATTCAAGACATTTTCAGAACAGTGGGAATTTCAAAGCTACTACTAGTCTGTGCTACTCACTAACCAATGATCAAGTCAAGAAGGCAGTTTAAACTGTGAAAAACCTCATAAAGAAAGCTTAGTGCATTAAACAGTAATTATTACACAGAAAAACATTTTAAACAAAATCAAAACAGTGTGACACTGAAATATTTCAATATATTGATAAGGCTAAGGGCCTCATAGGAGATAGCTGTATTCCATAAGTTCAATGCTTTACAAACATGGCTCCTATAATATGCATCAAGCTAAGTCTTGAATCAGTTGCACCCCTAAAGGAAGTCTTTTCCAACTTTCACAAATCCTAAAGCAAACAATTTCCTTCCTAGCCAACTAGCTATTTTATACAAGAGAGATGAAAAGTCATCTCTGGTATGCAAGGAATGGCGTACCTTGTGAGTAACCAACATAGCTAGAATGTGTTGGATTGTTAAAGCACTTTTGTGCACCTGTCTGACTCACCCCTGAGCAACCTGTACATGATGCCATGTAGCTTAAGTTGTTAGGACATGCCTAAACCCCTTTACTGCAGGAATATATTTAGTAGAGATTTTTTTTTGAGGTCACTCAATGTCTCTCTCTTTCTTGTGCAATTACAGGCACCACTTCCATCAATGATTTAAACAAGGTATAAACACTGCTGTTTATTTATTCATTTTATTTTATTTGACATTTGTTAACTGGGTTGCTCCAGCTGAGCCAAAAGCCCATTTTCAGTGGAGACAGGAGAAAAGCTCCAGTACAATAAAAGCAGAAATAAACAGTAAGAGGCAGATGACATGATGTAAAAAAAGATGAGACACAAGTTGTACGTAAGTTAACACAGCATAGCAAATACAATGAAATGCAAAACTTGAAACATAACTTAAGACATATGCTGTTACATAGTGTGGACGGGATACAAAACTGAAACATCAGTTTTTACACAGATTGTAGAAGAGCATGAAACACAAAAATTGTAGTACAGGTTGATGCATCACATATCTGAGTGATGCAGAGATACGCCATAGTTGAGAATTCAGGAGAGTTACACCTGTAAAAAATAAAGAATTATATTAGAAGTAAAAAAAAGGGGGGTTATAGGGTCCTGGCAGGGGCAAATCCGTAAGATAGGAAGTTTTTTTTTAGCTTTTTTTTTTAATCAAGTTACAAGAGTGATGTTTTTTACATTAAAAGGGCATTTGTTCCAGGCTTGAGATGCAGAGTATCTATATAAAAGTTTGTCAATGGTTTTATTAGGCTTATAAATACCTAGGAGAAGTTGGTCAGAGTTTCAGAGTGGACGATTTGGGATATAGTAGGACACTAGAGAAGAGAGGGAGTGGGGCAGGCAGTGATTTTGTTACGTATGGAGTGTGTTATGTGTGTCTGCAAAAGTAGTGGCTGTTGGGGGAATTCTAGCCACTGCAGGTTCTTTAGTGCAAGGTAATGGTGAGAGATACATGGTTGATTTTTGGCAAATCTTGCAATTTTGTTATAAGTATGCTATATTTCTTGATTTAACCATATGACAGATCAGCTCAAGCTTACAGAAATGCCTTCTTACTACCCAATTAACAATATGACTCCAGCCAAAACTGCATGATACCATAACGTCCAAATCTCTGGAAAACAGATATCCTGATATATTATTGTTCAAGGCATAAGGACAGCACTTAGTGTTTGGGACCATATACATAACTTTGTATTTGTACAGTTAAATGAGACTTCATAATCATTCTCAGACTTGGACATTTTATTCAAACCACAGTGATATGGGTCACTGCTTTAGCATCATCTGCCTAATTAGCCATCCAACACCTAGGATTAGCGAGCGGGAATAGTAGACAAAAAATTTGGAAAAGGAATGGCCCCAAATGTTATCTCTGAATATCCCACTGTTCAACTTACAAGTGGGATTCCAAAATCTGCAACAACTACATTAACAGGACAGTTCTCAAGTGATGACAGTGTGCCTTTATGAGGGAAAAGAATAAAAAGTTTTATCAAGATTTAAAAATGAATATCAAGCAGCATCTTGCTATACAATGCCATGATAACATCAGAGTAAAAAAAACTAAATTAGTTGAAGATCCCCCCCAGATGAGTTCGTGTTGTACTACATCCATATTTCTATATAGTCCCATAACTCTGAGCTACAACACAACCCTTTCAAAGCACTTGCCAATGATGCTGTTCATCCTTATATCACCTCCTTTAGGTCCTGGCACTCAATATTTCTTCTTTGCTGGAGGTACAAATCCCTCTTTGAAAAAGTACTGAGATATTTTTAATAATAGTGACAATAAAAATCACTTATGTTACTAACAAAAATCCACTGTCATCAGGGGTTGCCACTGTTTACTTAATGATCCTCGACAAAGATCAATACATCACACCTCTTGAACAAAAGGACACACCACTTCATACTTATTATAACCGTTATTTAACTTATTAACAAATAGCTTGAAGAAGAAAGTCCTCAAAACGCTGGATCATTCCTCCTCTACAAGTATACGTCATCCAACAAAGGCAAACTGCCAAATGACCAATATCTATACCTGTAGTTCTCACATGTTTAAAAGGATTTCATTTCATTTTATCCTTATGAGTTCCTAACTAATCACAGTTCTTACTTTTTGCTTTCCTTGTTTCTTCCCTGAACTTATTACATATACTGCACCTATTGTGTTTTCCCTAAAAAGGATTTTTCTGTAGTTTTGATCAGCTTGCATTTTTCTTCATTGATAACCATAACAAACGCAATTTTTTCCACAGAAAAGCAGTCAGGAGTGGTTGTTAGTAAATGTGACTACTTGAAGTTGTGCTTTGTTCATACTGATGACAAAGAATTCAACAAGTGCAAGATCACAGTCTCAAAAGTCTTCCAGCCAAGCAGTGCCTAAGTGCCTAGAAAGAAACTTGAAAAGGTGCCCACAGAGGCATTTCTAGAAGCAGATGAGAACTCGGAACATTTTTACAGAGTGAAGAAGACATTCCCGACTTTGCTCTAGCAGACCACGGTCTCTCCCAAAAATATGAAATATGTCAAAATACTAAAAATGACAGCAAGATACTCAAGTCAACTTCTCACACTAAATGTACCAAGATGCCCCCCCCCCCCAAGTTTTGTAAAGAAAACTCCTGAGTGAAAGAAATGGAGGCTAGATTAAAAACGTCCAAAAACGAGAGAGAGAAAAATTCACAGAGGCAAGAGCACACGAAAATATATGCGTATCAAAAATGCCTTTGCACAAGTAAACAAAACAGCATGTATACCAAAGTAATGAAATACATAAAATAGTCCGAGCTCTCAACACTGCAATGACGTGAGGAACAGTGATGTGTAACACGTTATGTGAAAGTGCATTTACTTACAAGTTCTCCCTTATAGTCCGTGGGAAATCTGTTTTAAAACAAGCTCTATAAATGAGTGGTCTCATTTCCTGTTCTGTATAGTGCAGTCTGAAATACATGCCACAAATCTGGCAGAACATCAAGACACTCGCTTGTTTTTTTTTTAGTCACTATGATGTAGCAAATGTTACAGTGAGATGTTGAGGTTTCTGTGTCCTGGGACAGGTTAAACAGATCTGAGATCTTAGAAAAGCCTGCCTTGGGATGCTCCAAAGCATGGCATGCCATTCAACTAGAGGCAAGTTGAGGGCACGCAACTTTGAAGGAACCAGAAAAAAAAAAAGAAAGAAAAAAACTGCATGAGGCTGCTTTCACCACAGCAGGGTAATATTAGTCTACATTTGTCTTTGTGGGAGCTAAAAATGTGTTTATTTGCTTCTAGGCTGCCAAAAAATATTTTGTAGGAGCTGAAAAAAGTCTCCAGGTGCTTCAAGGCTGCAAACATGATATCCCTCTGGAAAGACTAAATAGGCAGTATTACCAAAACGGCATCTCATCCTTCTTACCAAAATACAGATAAAGTAATGTTTTATGGAAAACAGGTGCTAACTGGATAGGATGAATCACTATGTCTGTGTACAGAGCTAGGAACCTCACGGAGAGAAAGGGAAACCTTGTCCTTACATTACATTCCTGATTGACAGGTGTGTGCTATTCCTGTACCACCAAGTCAAAAGGCCCTGGTATGGGGAAAATGCCAACAGACACTGATGGCAGTGCATGACAGGCCTGCAGGCAATCCTGCTCAGTCATACCCCATTAAACAAATGTGCAACCAATTCACTGGGTGTGGTTGAAGGCCTAATAAGCATGGGAGAGCCTGCAGGCACCTACTAAACACTTATCAATGAGTTTTCAACACTAGCAAAGGTGAGAGGGATAGACTAAATAGCCAAGAGATCAACTTTAGACCCTGGATTACTCAGCTCAATGTTATGGTGGACAGGATTACCAATTACAACCCAGATGACCAGAAAGTTGAATAGCCAGCTAGGATGGGGAGAGACAATTGAACTTGCTTTCCCACCACATCTCCCTGGGGGAGGGAAAGGGATACATGCCTTCATGGCACAGCTCAGGAACGATCCCCAGTGGAGGCTGAAGACAAGGATAGGTATTTGCTTTTAAAGGGAAGGGTAGCTTGTCTGTCATCTGTGGAAGCAAGAGTCTTCACCACAATGCACCCATTCATTGTATAAACACCCCACAAATGCTTAAATGGAAATTTGCAAGTGAAATAACAGGGCAAAGAAAACCCTACCCCTGATAACTACCTGGATGAAACTAACATAAGATGTTGAATATGGCTGAAGATCAGATTGTCAAGCACAGCCGGGAGAGGCTCATTGTGTGAAAAAATGATATATTTAATACAAACAAGCATACCTGAGTTAGGGGACTAGAGAGTATACCAGAAAAGATTCCCAGTTAACCATTTCTCAAGCATATGCAGTATGACATAAGCCTGCAGGATTCACTCCCAAGAGTGGATACCAGACAGGCACCACTCCCAAAAACTTCTGTTATCACTAGCTAACGGGCAAAGCTTGATTTCATGCTAAACAAAACAAACCATGCAGTTTGAGAAGGGAAGGAGGCAACCAAAACTCCGGATAAAAGTGACAGGAAAGAGCGCCTGATCCCTTATCTTTTTCTTCCACTTGACTCCTGCCTGAGATAGCAAGCAGAACCCATTGATGACTATTGCACTGCAGTCCCTTCAAGGAAGACATCCTAGCATTCAAAAGGGCTTTTGATTTCTTGCTTTGTTTAAAGCTCTGTCATACTACGAAATATTGCTCACCATGTTCCTTTCCCGAAGCAATAGAGGCAGTTCAGGTGGTTCCTGGTTGATATGACAATTATAGACACTCGGAAAGCAATTTTTTATGAAAAAAAAATGAGAAGTAATACAAAGCACACTAAGATGGACATGTGAACTGTGTGAGTGAGAAGAAAGCATATAATGCTACATGTGACAACCTAATGTGGTGACTCCACAGAGTGCAGCAGCATGTAAATGCATGTGCTTTGGAAACAGAAATGGAGATCTCAAAATGTGTCAAGAGGGCTCTCAAGAAAGAGATGTACTATTGCATCCCACTGCAGAAAGCCCCATTTAAGTTAGATCTGAAAGTATTTTTATGGAATACCAAACATGTTTCCTTGGATGCAGTTGTCTACAGTTTTAAATTGCTACTGATCTAAATAAAAGAAGCAGGAAAACAGCCTTCCAGGAGAAGACATTTTTGGATCTTCTACTCCACTAGAGATGTGGACCATCAAACCCCTTTTACTGAGACAGTTCTTAAAGCAACAGTTTGGTTTTCCAATGCATTCCCTAACCCCACTACCCCACAGTAACTTGGAAGTACCTGGCCACCCAAAATGGCAGGCTCCCACTGCGTGTGCAATCTCAGCTACAGGGTGATTGACAAGTGTTCGTGTCTTGGTCCATCATACTGCTTTCTTTGCAATACCCAACATTTGCTGGGTTTCACCAGTGCAATGTAACCCCCCCCCCCCCCGATAGGAAAACTGACACTGGCAGCCGATTCCCACCCTTCCTACCCAGTTCCGCTGGCACCCACATCAGAGTTCAGGAATATGTAAGATAGGCAGTTCCACAAGACAAACAGGAGATCAGCTGAAAAATCTACTTCAAGAATAGGACAAGACGGTCTCTCAGCTCAAAAATTCTGTTCTTGTAAGCAAAGTTATAGAGAAGGCCTCAAATCCAAGACCAATATCCTACCCCCTCCGACATAATACTTGTTCAGCATATACTAAGTAAGACATTTTCCATCTGCAAGCCACAAAAATATGACAAGGCTAACATGCACATTGGTCCCAAGACATTTCTGGAGAGTTTGAGAGTCTGCCTCGTGTTCAGACCTCAAAGGGGAGGAGCTCATTCCTCTTCTCCTTTCAACATCCTTCGCTGATAATGGTAGAGGCTCATGGGGTGTCAGTATGAAACGCAGATACGTTCTGGTTTGAAGCCAAGACCTTTAGAGGTTGCCACTGTTGTGAAGCTGCTTCCTGGATGACTTGAAAATATTCTCTTGCAAAGAAGCTGCTGTGGACATAATATGAATGCTAATTTAGGTCTCTTAAGGGAAGAAAACATACAACTGTGACCAGTTTAGGTTTTTCTACAACACATCCTGGTTCGGCCTCTAAAATCTCTTAACTGCAATCCAACAAATGAGGACTCTTCTGAAGGTATGGCTGGAGGTTCCGAGTTAAATTTGACATGTTAAGGCTAATGCACTGGATAATGCTCTCAGGCACTTTAATGACCACCTTGGAATCTATTTTTGGAAGCTATCAAAGCAGACGTATCCTCCTCTGCTGAGCTGGCAGACGGCTTACATTTTTAGATGATTTTGACAACTGACTCTGAATTTGTCAGACTTTTCAGGCTTTTCCCATTTCTCGTCAGGCTTTTCCTATTTCTCTTCTTATTCTCTTGCTCAATAGTATGAGGTTTATGTACAGAAAACTCTTTTTGGATTGTTAATTCCAGTGAGACTAAAGTTTATTCTCAGGTCTTTAAACAACGCAAGCAGTGTGAATAGTAATCTTTAGCTACTACTTGAAGCTAACCTGTTAAAGTGATTTAGGCACTGGCATAATGCTAATGTAATGCCTTCCTTTTCTAAAAGGGGAAATTCATATACATGTTGAACTATCCACTAAAAAAATCTATGGCATAACTGATGCACCAGTGTGGTACTCGAGCTGTGAGAACTGAAAACAGCACATGCCAATGGCTAATCTGCATGGACGTCTCTTGTCACCTGTGTGCATGTCCTTCACAGGTGCAAACCATCAGCATTGGCAATGTTAGGCAAAAGGGAGCTTGGAAAATCCAGCAGGACCAAAAGAAACAACCATAAGATTTGTCCACCTTCTATGATTTGCTGTTACAGTAACACTCCCTAAAGAAGAAATAGTTTTACAGTTTAGTCAGTTTTGTTACACTGTGACAATAATAAATGAAAAATATCAAACAGTACATATACCTGTGCCATGTCCAGAGTGGTTTCTATCATTTCTTGGAACTTGGAGAAATCTTTTATAAGATCATTGAGTGGAGTGATAAAAGCATCTAAAAGCAACATTTGATGATTTCCTGTAAAACAAAATATAACAAAGAAGAAATTATTAACAAGAACTTTGGTCAAAACAATACCACTTATACCATGTACTAAATGGGAAAAGTGCGCTGCCCCCACAAAGAACTGCATTACCTCTTTGCTAAATCAATGGTACTTTGCTGGCTCCCTGACAAACAGGGGATAAACCCTGAACACCTCTACAGACCTCGTTGGACTAGCCTAAGCTGGGGGGAGGACTAGAAGTACAGCTCCTCTGCATGAGACCACTGGGATGAAAATTCAGCAAGGAACTGCTCACACACTAGCAAAGCCAAAAATGTGAAGAAGCATGCACTCACTCAAGGCTCAGCATACCTTACTTGTCAGTAGACAAAGTGGGGAAACGCACAGAAAAAACTAAGCCATCTATCCCACCAGCAGCAGTCTGTAATGTCCTGGGATGAGAGAGTGAATGGGTTAATTGGGAGATGTTGGGGCAAGATGGTAAGGTAGGAAAGAAGCAACAACAAAACAAGTTTCTTTGACAGGATTCCACACAAGTCTTGGAATCATAAACAGCAGGATCACACATGGATGGCACTCAATGGCACTGCAGGCAACAGCCATGTCACTACTGTCACCTGGCAAAGTAACAGATGTGGCATGAAGGTGCAGGAAGCCATACTACCACTCCATTGCCTGTTCTATTACTCACAGACATTTGGGAAAGGGCTGCTTCTCACGATCCATAAGAGATACAAAGGAGTGCACGTACACCAAGAGAAATAGGCTCTGCAGCTTCTGGAGGGAAATCTTTTGTAAATATTCCCATTTCAATGTGCACATCTTGGCCACCATGATCATAATAATGCAATAATTCCCAAACAGTGACAGAACTTAATAATTAAGAAAGTAAACTTGTCAAAAGCTTCCGTTAGGAGGATGTGCAAAACTGGAACAAGAAAAGGAAACCAGCTCCAGACAGAAGCACTTAGAAAACATGAATGATGTTCCACACATCTGTAGTAAAATGTCAGCAGCTAAGGCAAAACAAACAGTCACATAAACGTTCATAGCCTTTCTGGAATAGCCTACGACTATTCCTGGTGCACTGTTACTCTGCTCCTTTTAAATGAATCAGTACAAAAAGCCAGCCACATATATTAAAGCTAGTTGGAAACCAGATTAACAAGTGTAAAAAAACATAAAAGGCTGATTTCATTATCTGCTTTCATTCTAAATAGTTCAATGTATGACTAACTAGATCAACAAGTTAATAAAACAGATTTGACAGAAGTAAATTCAGATAGTCTTAGGGTTTTCTCCTATATACCCATTCTCTATGGAGCCATGAACTCAAAAGGAATAACTCCAAGAAGTGCATTAAGCTGAAGCTCAGAGAAGGGAGGGGATAATGAATGAATGCACAACTTCAAAGTTACAGCTGCTTCAAAACTCTGCAGATTTAGTTACTCAACTACAACTCACATTTCAAACCAGTACAGTAATATAGTAGACTTTCCACTGTGTGACAGTGACCTTTTTACTCATTGTTTTAGTTTATTATTTGAGATATTGTGCAGTCACTCTAATGTTTATGGATATCAGTTGGGTATGTCAACCCTGCGTTTCCAAATGTTAGCCAAACATTCTACTTACACTGTGCTGATGATACCAAAAGGCGGCAGAAACATGCATGTCTACAGCTAGTGGAGTTTGGTTTTATTGGCCTGAAATTGTCCATAAATAGACTTAAAAGAAAAAGTCATGGACATTCAGAATTGCCATTTTAGCTGAAACACCCAATATCCTTAAAGGGTAACTTGTATATATCCCCAAGTCGCCTCTAATACAAGAGGTTTAAGTTATCACACAGTGGAAAGTCTAGCTTTGCTAGATTTTTCTTTTTGTTTTTTTAACCATGTGACCTTTTTAGTCATTATTTTAGTATGTTGGTAAGGCCTGGAACTTCTTACCTGTATCCATCAGGCCAATACTCACCCTCTAATCCTTTAAAACCATTCTGAAATAATTCCCAGCCAAAACCTGACTCGGTTCTTGCTCGACCTCAGGATAAACTATATCCCTAAATATGAATAAGCATCTGCCCATACCTTATACCTCCTTGCTCTCCCATCTTCACTCATTTCCTTATTCTAATCACTTTCTCTCCCCCGATTCTCTTTTTCACGTCATATTGCAATTCCTGTTTGTATTATACTAACTTGCCTTTAATTTCTTTATAAACTGGATACGATTTCCCTAAATATAAAATCACTGTCATATAAATTGTATTAATTCAATCTAACTTGGTATGATTTAAGCTGCAGATGTTTTGTACTTGTGAAGATTGTAAAATGACTGTTCTTAAAAATGTTTTTGTAATATCTTGAAGCTTTTCTCCCTGGGTCTCCGCTGACAATGGGTACCTACTCAGTCAGACTTTCCCACCAATCAAATGTCGATAAATAAATAAAATCAATGAAAAAATGTATACCTAGTTGCAAGCCCAATGACCAAGACAGCAATGGATACCTTTTTCACCAAAATGGAGAACCTCTTCCACCTAGCAGAATAAGTCTAACAACTACACAAAGTACAGTTGTGTACACCTACCATAAATGTAGATGTTCGAGTGTCTTCACTGTTGCAGTCATGACTGTAGCGTTCTCCCCTGCCGGCAAGCAGCCCTCGGTCGGCCAGAATCCCAAAGTCTGGGTCCGGCGTCGGCTGTTCAACCATGCTCCCTGACGTCAGAGCGCCAGGAGTATAAAGCTGACAGAAGACGCCATCTTCTCCAGTTTTTCTTGCCCCAGATGTCAGGAGTCCCAAAATGAAAAAGGTCCCATAACCTTTGCAAATACACCTCAGAAGAATGGTGAAAAAAAGAAATACACAAAAGTAAAAATAAGAGGGGACAGGAGGGAGGGAAACCTAGACTGCAACAGTGAAGACACTCAAACATCTACATTTATGGTAGGTGTACACAACTGTACTATGTTCATCGTGTTTCACTGCTGCAGTCATGACTGTAGGGTAGAATGCCAAAGCTGAAAGAAAGGGAGGTGGCCATAAGAGGAAGGGGCAGCTAAAAGGCCCTGCAAGGCTGCAGAGGCAAAGCCTGCCCTAGACTTAGAGTAGAGAGGTAGATTGTAGAGCTTAGAAAAAGTATGCACTGAACTCCAAGTTGCAGCTTCCAAAATGTCCTTGGTAGGAACTCCCCTGAGGAAGGCCGCAGAAGTGGCAGCAGCTCTGGTGGAATGAGTCCGTATACTCCCTGGGATTTGCTTTCCATGGTGAGAATAACTAAATCTGATTCCATGAGCAATCCATTTAGAAATGGTCTGTTTTGAAATGGCTTTACCTTGGGAACTTGAAGCATAAGAAACAAACAATTGTTCTGATTTTCTGATGTCCTTGGTTCTGTTCAGGTAAAAACGTAGTTGTCTGTGTACATCCAAGGAATGTAAGATCCTTTCCCCTTTATTTTGAGGAGTGGGGAAAAAGGTTGGCAAGTGGATAGTTTGATTTAAAGCCACTTTGGAAACCACCTTAGGCATGAAGGTAGGATTTGTCCTCAAAGATACCCTTGTCTTGATGAAAAATAATACAAGGTTCCACAGCCATAAGAGCTTGTAACTCTGAAACTCTCCTGGCAGAGGTTAGGGCTAACATGATAGCTGTCTTCCAAGATAAAAACCTTGATGTCAGAAGAGGCAGCAGGCTCAAAAGGAGGCAAGGTTAGTTTTTCCAAAACATAGTTGAGATCCCAAGCAGGAATGGGAGGAGATCTAGGAGGTCTTAAGTTCTTAGCTCCTCTGAGAAACTGTCTCATGAGCTGGTGGGAAAAGATGGGAGGGTCTGTATTATAATGAGCAGAAATAGCAGAGGCATGTATCTTAATGGAAGAAAAAGAGAGACCCTTATGTAAGAGATCTGTCAAGTAAAGTAAAGTAAAATTAAAGTAATGTTAGGAAGAAGAGGATCAGAATCCTGAGCCTGCATCCAGGAACAAAATCTTTTCCATTTTCCTGCATAAGATTTTCTAGTACTAGGACGTCTGGCTTCTAAAATGACATCCACAACCTGCTTGGGCAGTAAAGAAGAAATCAAAGGCCCTGGATTAACCAGGCCGCCAGGCTGAGAGTTCTGACATGAGAGTGTAGAACCTGACCCTGATGCTGGGACAGAAGGTTCGGAGACGGAGGTAAAACCCAAGGGGGCTCCATAGGTTTTTTAGAGTTGGATACCAAAACTGCCAAGGCCAATTTGGAGCCAGCAAGATTATCATCTTGGGCTTGTCCTGTTTTATCTTCAATAAAACCCGTGGAAGAAGAGGAAGAGGCGGAAAGGCATATCCCTAGAGGTTCCTCCAACTGAATGACAGGGCATTCACTTTCCAAGCTTCTCTGTGGAAAGTCCTGGTGCAAAAATTCTGTAGTTGATGATTGAGATGGGATGCAAAGAGGTCTATGTGAGGACATCCCCAGACTGCTGTTATCATCCTGAATATTTTGGTGTCCAACATCCACTCGTGTGGATCCGAAAGGTTTCTGCTCAGACAGTCTGCCAGGAAGTTTTGTTTCCCTGGTAGAAACTGAGCTTGAAGATCCAGATTGCAAGCAAGAGCTGTGTTCCATAGATCCATGGCTAGTCTGCAAAGGGGGTAGGAATGAGATCCCCCTTGCTTGTTTATGTACCACATAACTGTGGTGTTGTCTGTCCGTATTAGTAGTTGTCCTGGTTGTAAAAGATTCCTGAAGGCCAATAGAGCTTTCTGAACGGCTAACATTTCCTTTAAGTTGATATGCAGGTGCTTCTGATCCTTTGTCCAAAGGTCCTGCAGACAATTGCCCTGAAAATGGGCTCCCCAAGCATAATCCGAGGCGTCAGTGGTTAGAATCTGAGTGGCAGGAGGCAGATGAAAGGGTTTCCCTTTGTTTAGAGCACATGCCCTGGACCACCAAAGAAATTCCTTTTGAAGGCAAGGAAGGACGGAGATCAGTATGTCTAAACTGTGGCAATGCTGAGACCATACACTTTTTAGGTACCACTGTATTTTCCTCGGGTAGTCTTGCATATGGTACGAGAAGGATGCAGGAGGCCATGTAACCCAAAGCCTGCAGGAATTTCCTTGCAGATAGTTGAGTTAGAGTTGCCAAGGTTTTGAAAGTTGAAGCCAGCTGTAATTGTTTTTCGGATGTCAGAAATGCCATCTGGGTTGTGGTGTTTAGAAGTGCACCCAGAAAAGTTATCTGTTGTGATGGTGTCAAATTTGACTTTTTTATGTTTACAGAGAATCCCAGGAACTTGAGGAGGTTCTGTACAAATTCTAGATGCTGGAGTAAGACATCCTTGCTGTTTGCCTGAATTAGACAATCGTCCAGATAAGGGTAAATTTGAAATCCCTTGAGTCTGCAGTAAGCTACTACTGGAGCCAGGCATTTGGTGAAGACCCTGGGCGCAGTAGACAATCCAAAGGGCAGCGCAGAGAATTGAAAGTGCCTCGATCCGGCCTTGAACCTGAGGTATTTTCTGCGATCCTGCCTGATGGGAATGTGTAAATATGCCTCCTTTAAATCCAAAGTTACCATCCATGCATCTTTGGACAGCATTGGAAGTAGCTGCTGTAGAGTAAGCATCTTGAATTTTGGAATCTCTAGAAAGGTGTTCAAGACCGACAGATCCAGAATGGGTCTCCATGAGCTTTGCTTCCTTGGGACTAGAAAGAGCCTTGAGTAAAAACCTTTTCCCATCTCTGAAAGAGGAACCAGTTCTATGGCAATCATAGCCAAAAGAGCTTCCACCTGGTTCAAGGCCTCCGTCCATTGATGTTTTGGAAGGTCTGGCCATCCACTTGGCCTTGGCAAGGTATGAAAATGGAATTTGTAACCTCTTAAAACCACATCCAAAACCCATTTGTCTTGGGTTGTTTGAGTCCAATTTTGATAAAAAAGAAAGAGAGAGTTTTCCTCCGAGAGGGGCTTCCAGGCAAGAAGTTCCTGTAGCCCAACAGAGGGAGTCATTGAGTTTGTTTCCTTTGAGATTGTGACCTGTCCTCTCCTCCCCTAGGGGTGGAAGCAGTCCACTGTCTTGGTCTATAAGCAGCTTGTGTTTGAGGCCTCCCTCTGGAGCGTCTATATCTACCCCTCTGAGGCCTGTCTGAAGTGGGAAAGGACCAATTTTTTGAAGGTCAATTCCTGCTAAATCTAGGTGGCTGTACTTGTAAGAAATCTTTAACTGTTTGCATGGATTTCGCCTTATCCTCCATCTTTTTAATCACCTCTTCAGCTTTTGATCCAAACAAAACATTATGCTGAACAGGAGCATCCAATAATTTAGCCTTTACTTGTTCAGGTAAATTTTGTTCCTTTAGCCATGCATGCCTTCTAATGACTGTGCCAGAGGCCGCAGCCCTACAAGAAGCCTCCCCCTAATGGACAAAGTAGCAGAAGTGTACACCTTTTTGCCCCATCTTTCTAAGGATCGAGAATCCTTTTCAGTAGGAATGGGATTTTTGGCAGAAGCGGCCTTAACTCCCTTAGGACCCTGAGAAATGGTTTCAGGGTCAGCAGCAGGGTTCTTGTATAAAAACTGATCAGGCTTAACAGGAGCAGGAGGAAGAGAGTCAGGGGTTAAGTTAGCCTCCGAAAAGGCATCATCCACAATATCCAAAACAGGAGGAATAGCCAGGGGTCTATGTTGGGGAAGAAGAAGAAAATCCCTCAGTCTTTTCTTGGATTGCGAATACTCCTGTCCTTCCCAGTGGAAATGTTCCCTCATTTCAATCAAAGTTTCTCCAAAAGAGAAATCCTCAGGGGGAGAAGCTGAAGGAATGGATTCTATAGCATCAGAATCCTCATAAGGAGGGAAAGAATATTCCTGATCAGAAGAAGAAACTGAGGAAACAGAAGCCTGATCAGAGGAATCATAATAAACATCCTGCCTTGGCCTTTTGTCTGGAGGGGGATGTGAACCCCTAATCATAGTAAGTAAATCCTCTGCCATCTTGAGTAACTGTTTCTGTGACTTAGGAGCCGGTTCAGAAGAGGCCTGTGTTGAAGTCTTTGATTTAGAAGGAGTCTTTGCCTTTGCCTTTACTAGTAGCTGAGTAGGCCTGAAAACCCCTTCGGAAGCCGGTACCTGCACAGCGGCTCCGGACCCATCCGAAGGACCTGCAACAGAAATATTTAAAGGCCTGGTTGGCTCCTCATGAGAGTCCGTTTCGGCCGTCGGTTCTGAAATGGCCGACGACAGGGGCTGCAAAAGCACCTCACTGACGACGGCCGAACCTGAAGCTGGCTCCGCTTGTGCGCTATCATCAGATTTGGACCTCGGAGGCCTGTCTTTATCCTTGCGACGTTTGTGAACTCCGGTAGCCGCGACCGTATCCGACGACATTTTGTAGTTAAAGCACCTACTGAAGTAATCAAAAGCAAAATCGTACCTTCGCTTAATTGTACGTTGATTGAATCTAGCACAAAACCGACAACTTGCTACGTCGTGGTCAGGACCTAAGCAAGGAATACAGTAAGAATGAAAATCCTTATGAGGTATTTGCTTCCTACATGAAATACAATTATTAACTTTTTCTGACATCGGAGTGGAGCAAGAAAAAAGTTTCCCCAATGGGGTACTTAGCTTTGAGTGGAGAAGAAAGTCTTCGGACCGAAGTATATAAAAAAATTCGTCAGGAGTCAGCCGACCGGCACATGCGAACTGCTATCACCGCACGGCAAGAAAGACTGGAGAAGATGGCGTCGGCTGTCAGCTTTATACTCCTGGCGCTCTGACATCAGGAAGCATGGTTGAACAGCTGACGCCGGACCCAGACTTTGGGATTCTGGCCGACCGAGGGCTGCCTGCCGGCAGGGGAGAACCCTACAGTCATGACTGCAACAGTGAAACACGATGAACATCTGGGAACCACTCACTCATGGACTTCATTCTAACTAGTAATCCCAAATTAATCTCTAATCTTTTCATCCTACCATCTAGTATTAGTGATCACTGACCCACTACTTTTACACTGAAACTTACAAAGAAACTACCTGCAGCCCTGGTCATCACCTGTTCAAAATCCCAAAAGTATACAGACACACAAAAATTCTCAAACAAACCGGGGACCCTACTTTTCAAAGCAAGTCACAAATTTCCTAGTCATCTTACTCTCAAACTACTTGCAATGTTTACAAAACAAACACTTTTCCAAAATATGTACTATACATGCACCATTACAAAATTAAGAGTGCAAAGAACAATCTGTAGAGTGCTTTAAGAGACAAACCGTGCTTGGGAAAGCTTTACGCTGTCTAGAATGCAAGCAATATGGCATTTTGCTTGGGAATCTATCCAAAAAAAAAAAAAGCTATCAGGAGACACAAGTACAACATCTTAAAAAGAGCAGAAAATCGTCCGAGCTAATCAGAATAACTTCTGGAATACGCTCAACCAAGTAATTGCCCAGACCTCTTAAGTCCCCAAATGATAGCATATTCTCCACATCTTCTGGTTTACTATCCCTCAAGACTTTCTACAAGAATTCACCTCACTCCCCCACCATCTCATCTATTGGCATAAACCCCTTTAGTAAGTCTGCACCTCCTGCACAACCTCCCACCTCAAAAGGATTAAAACAAAAGACAAATATGCTACTTGACAATTCTTCCTGACATATCAGTGTAGAACTTCATCGTTGGTTTAGTGCTCTCTGCCAAGACTGCATTATCCAACCCAAACACAGCTATACAACCTATATGTAAGCAACAATTTTATGCCACCACAATGGAAAGTGGGTATAGTAAAACCCATTCCCAAATCCCCCAAGACATCAAAGATCAAGGACCTTTGGCCTATATTTAGTCTTTCAACCTTCTGCCAAAATATTTGACAACTGATCTACAACCAACTCTTCAAATACCTTGAAACCCACAGGATGCAGTCTCAGCAGAAACACTGGTTTTGTTCAAGCAGAAGTACAATGGCTGCTACTATTGCAGAAGACATACTCTAAAACATGAATAAAGACAGGTTCATTATTGATCTACATGACAAAAGCTACTGATATGGGTTGTTTACAACCCAATACTTTTTTCACTACAATCAGCATGGATCAGCTCACAAGTATTAGGGTGATTTAAATAATTCCTTCCACACAGATATTTCACAGTACAACTAGGGCCGCTCAGTTCTTCCACAGACCCTCATCTCCAAGGTGTTAAGGTTCTGGTTTGTTCCTTCATACCATTGTCTTATCAAACACTCCAACTAGAAATCATCATCAGTCCCCTTTTTCCCCATTTTCTACATAGGGTCAGTGTGTCACATCAACTGTTTCTATCTCTCGATTCAATGCCATTCTCCAACTTGAAAGTCAAGCCTGACTGTCAGGGCCTTTTCTCACACAAAACTATCATTCTCTTTGCTGTACACCCTCTTCATTTTTTCTCGCCTTCTTCCTGTTCATCTGAAATCACCTTTGCCAGATTGTCTTCTGCTTTCCTGCACATGTGACCAAACTATTGTAATCTGCTCTCTCTGACCTGTTCTGCAATTTCAGCTACTTGGGCTTCTCCTCCAATGTCCTCACTTCTTAGTCTGGCCTACAGTGTGCATCCTACCACCCAGTCTCAGGCACTTCATCTCCATCACCTCTAGCTTCCTCAGCTGCTCTGCCTTCACTGCCCAGGTTTCTGTACCACAAAGTAGTACTGGTCACGCCACTGTTTTTGCACAACTTATGTTTCAGCTTATTCAGCATTCTTCTGTCACTCTGTGCCAGCCCTTCTGATTCCACCTTTAACCTCATTTAGACTTCCTTTCTCAACAACCCCTCACAGGTACTTGAAGTTGTTAAAATGTTACATTTCCCTACAATCTCAATTTTCAGCTTCTGATTTCCCCCATTTTCTGCCATTACAATGGTCTTATCTAATCCTCAGTTTCATCCAGTGTGCCTTCAGTTTTAAATTTAATTCCCTTAACATTTGCTGAAGTTCTTGATCAGAGTCTGCCTGTAGTGCCACGTCATCTGCATACAGCAGCTTTGTTAATCTGCCCCCCCTCCAACTGGTTTGCTAATGTAATCCATGACTAAAAACAGCAAGACTGGGTTCAGAGCTGAACCAAATGCATGTCCATTCCCACGAGAAAACCCTCAAGAGTCTGAACACTGTTCATAATTTTGTCATTGGGTCCTTGCACATAGCCTGCACTAATAGTACCACTGTTCCTGGGACTATGAACTATCGAATGATTGCCCAAAGAAACTTTCTTGGGACCTTGTCATATGCTTACTCCAAGTCTCAAAATGCTCAGTTAGACTCTTTCCTCACCTCTAGTTTCTTCTCAACTATCTGTCTCACTGCAAACACAGGGTCAGTTGTGCTGCATCCTGATCTGAATCATCTCCCATCTTACTTTCTTCTACTCTGCATATTCATTTATCAGTCACCCTCTGCATAGTTTTCATGCAGTATGACAGGAGTTTTGACACCTCTATACGGCCCACAGTTGTGAATGTTCATTGTTCTTGAACAGTGGCACTAGAATGCTTATTCTCCAGTCCTCTGGGATATGCCCATATCTCCATACTGCTATGAGTAACCTCTGGAGCCACACCCCCAACTCACCCAACATCTTGATCATATCTGACATGACCTGATCTATTCCTGCTGTTTTCCCAAACTTTAAATTTTCCAGGGAGGGTTCCTCCTCCTTTCATTGTAGGGTTCCTATTATCAGATCATAGACACAGTTTGTCGAATGCGTCTTGATCGAACCAAAAAGAGTGAAAAGGCAAAATAGCGAAGTGGCTTTTCAGCAAATTTTTCCCTGGGAAAGAATTTGCTTGGTCGCTTTCGTTGCTTTGCCGTTTTTGGCACTGTAGCTGCGATCTCAGAGTTGGTAAAGTTAAGTAGGGAGGGTGGGGGGCACAGCCCCCCACATTATGTAATGTTTTATTTTGGAACAGCAATTTGTTCTGAGGTTTCGACATTGTAAGCTTTTGCTTACATGGGGTCGATTATTTATCGTTCGCTTTTGTAAACGTGTGATAATATAATATAGACCCTTCATTGTAGGCTGTGTCGGCATCAGTATAGCTTTTGTGGGGTTTTCTTCATAGAAGCTGCTGAAAGTACTTCTAGCTGCCTTTGCTGTACCATGTGCTGGTGAGCAGGTTGTTGCTAGTATCTCTTATGAAGGGTGTCTGATAGTCTCTCTGTGTCATCTACTGACTCACTTTTTAGAAGCTGGTAGAGTGCCTCTGATGCCTTGCGCTTTTCTATTGCAACTGCTCACCTAGGCTCTTTGTTAGCCCATCAGTACTCCTTCATAGCCTGGCCCATGTTCGTTTCTCTCCCACTTTTTACCACACTCCTTTCTTTTGATGCCTTCCTGGACACCTTCCTGGACTTCTGCATTCCACTATCAGCTTTCCTTCTGTACCTTATTTCTATACCTGGCTCAGCCACATATATGTTCTATAGTCTTCACATATGTTGTTTTGAATTGTTGCCATTTTTCTTCTTCAACTAAACCTATTTCCCGCTTCTTCTCAAAGTGAGAGAGACCTGAATATTTCATTGAACTCTTGTGCTTTCGCTTAGCCTAGTCTCTGCTGGCCTTAGCACCTTCTCTGACCACATCTTGCAGCTGACTGTGGCAACTAGTGGTTTATACTGTGGACCAACTATGTCACTGGGAATGTCTTTGTAATCACTGATTTTACACCAATGCCCTTCCCTTACTAGGAGGAAGTCTACCTCAGTTGCATGTTGGCCCCTCTTGTATGTGATCTTGTGACTATCTCGCCTGTTGAACCATGTGTTGGCTACCATCATGCCATCTGACAGACAGAAGTCTAGAATGGCCACTCCTTTATTCCTTTTGCCCCAGGCAGTCTTCATATCCTGCTCTGTCTTTCCAGATATGTGCATTCAGGTCCCCCATTATCAACAACTCAAGTTGTCCTACTACTTTAATCTAACAAGTCATACAACTGCTAACTGAATGCACTCTTTTCCTTGCTAACCCTGTTATGGGGCATTGGCTGAGATTATGAATACTGCCTTGTCCTTGCACTGGAATCTGACTACCGTGAAGTTTGTCACTAATTTTTGAGGACATCCCTCACTGTCTTTGAAGACTCTCCATCACCTCGCCTCCCACACCATTTCTAGCCTGTACTCCCCATCATTAGTACACTCTGGATCCCAAGCCAAGCAGCTTTACTCCACTGCCTTTCCATCTTGTTATCTGGATACAGAAGATGCCCAGACTCCATCTTACCATCATGTCACCCTTTTCCAAGCTGAGTCTGGTCATTAAACCTATACTGAGTGTTGCAATCCTTAGTTCATATTTGTCAGGTTGATTTTTTTTTTTTGCCCAGCTTTCACTCAACACAGCTATCCTAGGTAACTCAAGCTGGGCAACTAGACAGCCAATAGTTTACTGACCAAGGGCTGCTGTGCATTATGGTGGGCACACACTGGCTAACAGGGGTGCATAAACCCCTCCTACCACTAACATGGGTACCTGGTTTAGGTCAGAATAGGCTAGGTCATCAACCCATTTATCATTGACAAATACCCAGGCCCATTTCTGGAGACTAAGAAACATAACAACCTAGAGCCAATTTTTACACCATTGAGTGGCTAGCCCTGACGTGTTACAGTCTGTGATCCATGTTCTCCTACCTACAGGATACAATGCGCTACAGCTGATGCCCACAGCAGTTGGTCTATACAACTCTTCCACAGACAGATGCCATCTAGAGTCTGTACTGCTGCCAACAATGCCACTCTTGAAACAGTTTGAGATAGAAACACCAAGTATGTTTTGGGACCTGTAAGTTAGCTTCACAGAGGCCTCTTTTACTATAAGCATTGCTAGTTTTCCCAACTAGAAAAAGACCTGAAAAATCTACCTAACTGGCTAAACATTCAAACTCCATTAAGGAAACAAAAGTCAGGTTTTTCAGAATCCCCAAAAGGATAGCCAAAATGCCACACAAGTCATTTCTTATTCAGACCAAGAAGGAACAGATACAGTTAAAACTACAAATACTTGAGAATATGGCATGACCCCAAACCTCAGCCTTCAAAAACATGTACAAACAACAAACTCCAAACTAAACCATCATCCCTTCTGGACAAAACAGCACACTTTCAGCAAACCAAAATGGTGTATGAACTATCACACTTTCTTTGACCAAAGAAGAATGGGTAGCCACTGGCAAGAGAGTACTCCTATCTAAAATGGGGTGTGGACCTATCACTGCAATTGCCTCAAAAAGAATCTCAAAACACTTATGATAATACATGTACATTTATTACCCTATCTCCCCAAAGGAAAGGTCCCCCAAAGGAAAGGTCACTGCTCAATACTGTCCAATGCCAAATAGTTCTCACTTCCCTCCACATCCTCCCTATGGATGACTACCCTAGTCTGTAAACTAATCAATCTGATCTCATTTCTGTTCCTAGCTGGTAGATTTCATGGGAGCTCCACCATGTATAACTTAAGATTCCTCTCCCTTTTTATCACTGACCTGAAGCACCTGAACACCAAACTACATACTACTAAACACTTCTCAGTACTTGTTTCAAATATTTGTGCTGTAATCCCACCAAATATGAATTCCGTAATTATATTTCCTACATTTCACTAACAACTATTATCTTTTCTATTCAAGAAATCAACTCAAATGCTTCCAAACTACAAAAATCAGCTAAAATCTCTGTCTAGTTTTATGCATTATCTCCCTGCCTTAAGCTACAGTTGTATTAAGACATGTCCCCATAAATCTCTTCTTGAATCCCTCATAACTCTCTTCTTTCACAGTCTTCCTCCCCGTCTCCCACAGGTACCTTGTCCCTATTAACTCTCTTTCCTCACCCCCCCCTTCATCCATACTCCCCCTGTTTGAGCTACCCCACCTTTCATGCTTCCTCTCCAACTTCCATTTTTGTAAACATTATATACTGCTCTACAGAGGGCTGCTGTAGTGGTTAGCGTTGCTGCCTCACAGCAAGTGGTTCTCTGGTTTAATCCCCGGCTGGGGTGCCTTCTGTGCGGAGTCTGCACGTGCTCCCTGTGGTCGTCGCGTGGGTTTCCTCCAGGTGTCCTAGTTTCCTCCCACATCCCAAAGACATGCTGTAGGTCGATTGAACACTCTAAATTGGCCCTAGTGCATGTGTGTGCCTTCTGTGGAAGGTTGGGGGCTGGGCTGGCAACTTGATACTGTAAAACTCCACTGACAATCATGAGCAGACAGAGTGATCCGCTGTGGCGACCCCTAACTGGGAAAAGCCAAAAGAAGAAAATCTACTGCTCTACAGAGGACTTGCACCTCTCTCTTTACATCTAATGTAGATATCCTGCACTATCACTCTGAAACCAGTTCTGTGTTTTGTTATGCAGTATGTGTTTTCTAACTTTGTAACCCTGGGCAAAACCTCTCAAATGTCTGTGTAGACAGAGTTCTACTCTAAACAATCAGTCAAATCAGTCAATAGTCCTTCTGACAACATCTATGACATCTGAGAACTCTGCTGGAAGATCCAGAGGGAGGAAAGGAATTAAATGAGGAGCTATACTTTGAAGTGAAGACCGCTCTTTTACCAACCATCTAGGGAACAGTTAGGGAACAGCAAAATACAACCCAAGGGTGATCCACAAGTTTAATTGTAGCAAATTCTCTTCCTCTGATGTCTCGGCCGTAGCCTTCAAGGAGTAAAGAACCATAGTAGCACACACAATTTATATACTAACAGACAATAATTGAATAATCAATTAATTATCCACTTAAAAGATTTTTTTATCAAACTAATACAATAAAACAATAAAATAATTAAATTAATACTCTCCAATTCATTTCTTCATTTAACCCATGCGGGTATAAAATGCCAAACTTTAAAATATAAATAGCCTCTTTAAACAATAACTGCTTTTTAAGATTATTAACATCAAAATAAGAAACATTCACTTTCCAGCACTGTTAACAGTTGGGGAACGTACAGCTTGAAATCATACCATCTCAGGCATCACAAGGCAACTCTGAATTCTGTAATGAGACAATGAATCTAAAGGAATGGAGGAAAGACGTACAGAATTCTACTTACCAGAGAACAGAGTATGCATCTACCTTTACCTTTCTACTGCCATACTATATTGAGTATACTAAGGAAGAACCATGCTCTTCGGTGTGGTTAAAAGGTCAGTACCCAGGCTGACATACTTCTAGAAAATTGACAAGACAAGATTTCAAAATCCTCAGTTCTGGGAAAAGGCTGGAACTGCAGGTCTGATAATGTGCCCATGAATTCACTTCCTCAAAATGTGAGAATGTCAGCAGCTCTCAAGCTGATGCCTCAAAAGTCTATGGTCCACAATCAGTCCATCACCTCTGTACTGCGGAGTACAACCTCAAGCTAGCCTGTCTGCGTACCATACCACAGCCTGGTTGCCTCAGTAAAGGAGGATGAAAACTCTGCTCCCAACTCTCCATAAGAGCTCTGATGGCAAGAAATGCCACATATACTTCCCTGGTTTATGTGACTCTCCCCCTTTAGGTGGCCCTGTTTCTCAATAAGCGAGGACCTCAACAGGGATTCCCAATTTGCTAGTGAAGTGTTCATCATTAGGACCTGCAATGGGGTCTGGTGCAGGATGTGAAGACCAACAATAAAACAAGTGGGATTTGGCCAAAATTCTAAAGCCAGATGAGAAGAGTATAACACTGGCAGAGAGTCTGAGATGGTCTAATAGCTTACTAGACTGACACCTCACCTGCATCCTCAGGCATGCAAATGAAATCTCGAGTTCCGATGATAGCACAAGGAACAAGAACTGCAGGAAGGTCCAAACTCAAAAAGGCTTCCATGAATATAACTTCCTGGGTCATCTACATGGGCAGGAACAACCTTGAAGAAGGCAGTCTTGAGTCAGCATTGCAGAATTCTTGGACTAGGATCTATAATCACGTGCGTGTCCAACCCAGGGATGCTAATCACCTAAACAGAAGCACTAGAACCAAATCCAAGTAGGGGAATAAGTAAAGTTCCTCCTTCAAGGCCTTTCTTACTACAACCAGCACTTTGCTAAAGGCTCTGAATAAAAGTAAGAGATCATAAAACAACATGTTTTACTAAAGGCGATGCCCATCTACTTCAAACCAAAGAAATCTCCTACATGGTTCCCAAAACAGTAATGTGAAAGAATGCAACTATTATGCCTAGCAATGCAATCCAAGTACCCTGAGATAGCATGATCACAACCATATAGAGAATCACCATCTGGAATGTAGCATACCAAATGCATTCAGTGAGGTCACAGGGGTCTAGGATGAAACTGAAGCCACCAGTCTTTTCACACCAAGGACAAAGTAGGAGCAAAATACTTTGCTTTTCTCTAAAGGAGAAAGAGGTCTTACTGGCCCCTTGCAAAGCAAAATCTGAGCCCCTTCCAACAGCTATGCCTAGAATGTCTGATGCCCTACAGGAGATCACACTCTGAAAAGGGCATGACACCTTTAAAAGACATACTGCATCTAGAACCCACTGCCTAATGATATTGGCTCACCAGTCCAGGGCCAACTTAAAGAACTGGCCCTTAATAGGCAGTACTATGAAACAAGACAGCAGCTACTGAGCTGCTGGAGTTTTCAACATAAGATACCTAGGCACACCACAGTGCCAGGTGCTTGTGGGCTCACATCATACTACAGGGATTTTTTTTCCTGGAAAACTGGTTTGGCCTAGTAAATGATAAAGAAGCCAAGGGAGTTGTGCAAAGAGCCTCAAAGATGATCAGTGCCCATTTCCTCTTAAGGACTTTAGCAAGGTCATGGAAGCCTGATCAAAGAGGGCTTCACTCCAGAATGGTCTGCCTGAGCTCAACCTTACAGGTGGAGAGCCTAAGCAGTTCTATTCAGCCCATTAGCATTATTAACTTTGCTAACCTGATGAAATCGTTACTACAGTCAAGATTAAGTGAAATTCCAGTGCAGAAGCCATAGTAAGGGCTTTTCCCCCACATATCTCTTGATCCCAGACTCACAGATCTGCCAGCTTGTTCAAGGCCTGATTCACTACTAAGGACAGAGATCTGAAGAGGTGAGGCAAATTACTAAGGGACCAGAGCCACACAGTGGCAAAACAGAAAAAATGTCTTGCTCATCCTACCCAAAGCATTATGAACCTTATCAAGTAGGTAAGGAGGAATGGTGAGTTGGTATTTTTGACCCATGCTGGACAAAAGAAATTATATACGAGTCTGTGCTGGGATACTTCACAAGGGGATGCTACTTCACTCTGCTAGTGTCTTTATACAGTGCCTCTGACTTCTGGTAAGCTATGGGTTGGGAGGGTGGCCTATCAGTTAAGGTGCTTGCCTTACAAACACAAGGTGCAGGGTTGGAGTCTCACAAGGGATAATTGGCTAGGCTTAAAATGACTCGCAAGGGCAGTTAGCCTAGTACTAATCTATGAACCTAAGAGAGCTAAACTGGATGCTTCCCAATTCAACATAGAACCATTAGGACAAGCTCTGAGACAGGATGGCTCCAAGTACTCCATCTTTCTTAGTAAAAGAGATGCTAGGGTAGACAGGGGCCTCCTCATCTGCCAGTCAGTGAATAGATGCAAGCCTATATAAGAAAAGCAGATATGCCTTGGGAATAGTAGGTTATATGTATACTTTATTCCTTAAAACTGCCCAGTTACAGTACAGGCGGTATTCAGCCTGGTCTTAGGTGATCGTTAAAAATAAAATGATCTTGTAGAAACAATCCTGTTTAGGGTTTAGATCCAAAATTGGTTGCCAATAAAAACAGCAAAACTTATAAAATAAAGAAATATTCTTCACACCAGTATCTTTTTTATGACTCTTATTTGTGGAGGGATAAGCACTGCTGCGGTTGTTGAAGTTTTACTTAAAAATCACTTATTACAATGACTGTTTACCATCATAATGTCGACAGGCATATCCCTGAATGTGCACATGGTCGAACTGTTTCCACGAATTCCGTACAGCCGACATGTCAGAAAGTCAAACAGTGAACACTGACATTTCCGACTACTCCATACCTGAAACAAGTGCTACCGTGGGTCAAAAAGGAGGCAAGGTTTTGTGATTCAGAATATCGGTGTTCTCGGTTTTGAGGAGTCACAGTTCGGAGTTCACGGAAGTTGTTTCGATGATGTGTCTGCTGAGATTATGATGGTACACAACAATGACTGGGGTGGGCAGTAGTAATGTTTACTGTAGAATGGTCCCTGATTGGAAGCTTGTGAAGCATTGGAGGGGTGTGTCTCAGGGACCAATGGGGGCCATGGGAATTTCCCCAGCTAAGGATTATTGGATTAATAACCACAGAAATGAGTGAGGGTTTCTTTCTCCAGTCCTTTAAGGGTTGTAATTATAACAGAAAGAGCTAGGAAAATGACACCTTTGTGGCACTTTCACCTAATCTGGCTTCCTCAGACCCATGAGTGTGTGTGTGTGTGTGTGTGTGTGTGTGTGTGTGTGTGTGTGTGTGTGAGTGAGTGAGAGAGAGAGAGAGAGTGTGTGTGTTCATGTGAGCACAAGAGTGAGTGTGTGCGCGCACGTGTCAGCTTGTGCGTGTGTGCGGAGTGTTAAAGGGATGCTGCAGTCCATGAATCTTATATAAAGTTTTAGTACATTGCATAAATTATATAGATATAGACCATCTCTCAAGTGAGAAGAACTTGTGCATGAGATTACATGTAATACAAAATTCTATTTTGTACAGCAAATGTGAGGCATCAAAAGAAGAGGTTTCCTGTATTGCAGGAACCCACCATTTATACAGGGCTAAAAACACAGAGTAGAGTATAATCCGATATGCCTGGTTTTATGAGGCACCCACTCCTATTGCTTTTTACTCAGACCCAAGACATTAGAAAACATATGCCAATTATACCTAGTGTTTGGTTTAAAAAAAGAAAGTTGTACAATATATGCCGGCTTTTACACAGTACTGCTTGCTACAGAGAAATTAATTGGACTTCTGAAAACAGTGACTCTGTCTTCTCCGGAAAACTGGTTTATGTCCTTTTTGTTCCAGCCAAAAGTGAAGTTCACCAAGTAGTTGCATTATTGAGATTAAATTTGGTTGGCCCACTTTTAGGGAGTTCCCATGGGTGTACATGGTTTTAAAGACTCAGGCAGTTTTGTAAGTCCTGTGGTGTTATTTCAAATGAAAGCATTTAAAACCATAGTAGTGACCAAGTAAGCTCCATGATGCTATTAAGCTTAGTAAGATTCTGAAAAAAAAAACTTGGTATTCCCTTTCTGTGCCCAATACAGAAAATTGTAAAAACATTGAAAATATAGAAAGAAACCTAGCAAGCCCACTTTTATGGGGGTAGCATCAATGGAGAGGAATGTGAACATGTTGTTAAACTGGACCCTGGAAGCAAATCTGAACATGGCTCTTTTTGAAAGTGAAGCATTGCTTTCTTGGCCACCACTTAGGAGTGAAGTGTCGTCACCCAAAATATACAGAATCTAAAACATAGCCCTTTTAAAAGGGTAATGCTCTTGGTTAAAAACTATGGGTAAAGCCTTACACTCTTGGAGAGAACCTAGGGATGAAAGTGTCCGGTTTAGCAGAACTGAACAAACCGCTGTCCTTTACATGAAGAAGCTGTGAAAACTGGTCATGACAGCCAGCCAGCTGCCCTAAGAGCTTACACTCAGGAATGTCAAATATATTACAAAAAAAAAAAAGGTGGTAAAATTCTGGGACAATTTAAAACTGTTCTGAAAAATTTAACATACTAACCAGCAAAAAGAGAGGTTTGGAAAATAAACAGAATAACCAGGGACAATAATTATTAAAGACCACAGAGCTGAAAATTTTTTAAGTGATACCAAATACACTGGATCCAGCCAGTATAGAAACCATGGTGCTGAGGAAGCAAACCGCTGTGGTGTACATGCTGCAAAGACGTATAGATCCTTTTGCCTCCTAGAACATCTGGTCTGTGTAACGGCTGGATTACCTCGACAGCATATCTCATCATCCAGATAGACATAGGGTCTTGTGTAATGGCTGGAGCATATCCTGCCTTCCTTTCTTTGGCTGTTAGCTGGGGCAGTGTAATTTCACTTGGTCATTAACTGCTACTCCAACTGGTCTGACCCTATTAATTATTGGGATGCTCCAGGGGGCATGCATATCATATCTTCCAACTGGTCTGACCCCATTAATTATTGGTATGCTCCAGGGGGCATGCATATCATATCTTCCAACTGGTCTGACCCTATTCATTATTGGGATGCTCCAGGAGGCATGCATATCATAGTGGTGTCCCACTGACTGGGCATCCAGATAAGAGCTTCCTGGTGGTCATGGCCACATTAGAGTAATGCAGTGGTTTTAAATGCTGATAATATGATACATGTATAAAGAACAATTGCTTAATAGCAGAGCTTGGTTAAGCAAGGTTATCTGGGTGCCTGCTCTCTCATACTCAGGAAAATAAAAAAAAAATGTGAAAATGTATGGATGAAAAAATGTGCTAAATATTACATCCACCCAGAGAGAAGACCGATTGGCTTAATAAAAAAAAATCTTGTGACTGAGTTTTCTCAGGGACAGTACAACTTTTATTGAGTAGGAGATGTTTAAGTCAGGTGATCTGTTTGCTTGCAGTCTGATCTGCCATTAAATTTCTTTTCTTTCAAGGACAGCATTTTGTTCCCATGTAATGGTCCCATCACCAGTTTATCCACTATGATGAATTTACAGCCTCTGTGGTCAGGGTGTTCTGTTGCATGATTTACTAGGAGATTTCTTAAGACTGTGGAACTGATCTCAGCTAGATGCTAGGCTACTCATTTTTTACGTTTATTAATAGTCTTTCCAACACTGAAAATGTTACAAGATACACAAGTTGGCCCTGTAAACTACAGCTTTAGTGTTACAGTTGCCATGCTGTGTTCTCCTAGAAATATTTCCTGTTTTGGGGCATTTGAAGCTGTCAGACACTGATCAGGTGGTTGTAGTTGCAGTATGGTGGCCCACACTGGTAAGTGTCTTTGGGGCTCTGGCAAGAGTCCCAGTCCCACTTCTGCATAATCCCTGATTTTTTGTCTCTATTAAAAATTAATTCAGGCCTGTCTGTGAGTAGTTTGTTGAGTTTTCTGTTCTCAGTGATCCAAATATCCTTTATTTATTTCTTAATTGCCTTGTAGTCCACGATGTGGGTAAGAATGATGCTTTTGTCCCATTTTTGAGATAAAGAATCTATAGGCTAGTCAATAGTGATCACCATCATCATCCAGGACTTCTCTATAAAGTATATGACATCAGGCTGGGAAGGAATGACTCACTGTCCTTTATCTGTCTCACTGACGATGATTGCTTCTAGATTCTCAGAGTCCCCTTCCCTGGAAGGTGAGTGAGAGGTACACACTCCCTTGCTCACAGCACCAGAAATGACTGCCAGAGTTCATAGGAGGTTACTAGGTTATTGACACGGAGGTTATTTCAAGCCTAGCCATTTAATTCCAATGTAATACCATAGATACTCTAGTCAATAACCAGGACTGTATTTATTAATGACTGCCTATGTCCAGGAGGGTTGTGGGTGCTTTCCCCAGTAAGAATTTATGGCGCCACCATCCACTCCATCCACATTCCTTTTAAATTTTGTCATACAGGTGCTCTGCTTCATGTGAATTGGCTGCCTATTCCAAACACATTGCAGTCGCTAGAAAACAAATCTGTCCTTCCAGCATGTCCTATTCAAGTCACAGGCCATATTTAGGTCCCTGGAATGGGTAGCTTTAGTCCCGTTTGATTTACTGAAGTGCAGCAAAATTCATTAGGTTTAATTCAGGGATTACTCTAAGCAAGGCATATGTCTCCTCTAAGGAGTCTATACGATACTGAGTATAGTGACAGGGACTTTAGTCAGTCTGTGTTCAACTGGCATATAAGGTGACCAGAATATGACAAGTGATTTTTGGTTGCTGACAAGCTAGTGCAGAGAGACAGGTATGCTTGAGGATGCCTTCTGTCATGAGAAGCCATTGAAAAGCCCATCACTGGAAGAAGCCCAATTGTGATAAGAGTATGCTCCCACATTAACAAGGACAAATCTCACTGCACATCAAATATCCCAAGCACATCAAATGCCTGGCCCACCTCTGTGGGCCCAAATGGTACAGGATTCCCAAGGGAATCTCCTCAACCCTTACCAGGGAGTCATATAGATCCCTTGGGGAGAAAACATCTTCATCCCAAGTGCTACCACAGAACCTTCAGTGGAGAATGTATGGTACCCCTCTGCTTAAACGGACCAAGAACAGTTGTGCAACAGATGCTCAAATATCAGTGAGTCAGTGTGGACACCCTTGAAAAAGCACCCTCCCCAAAGGTGGGAGCTAGGTGGGCTCCTCTCACTTTCCCCTTCTCATCCTCAGATAGCAGGTGCAAGCTCAACATCTCAATATTCAAAGAAGGGTTCATGACTGTGAAGGAATGCAAAGCCACCTTGTGTGTGGACCCTCTATAAAAGGCTACACACGGATGTATATCTTGTACTTTTTTTTACAGATGCTTCTAAGATTTGTGATTATTGGCAGCAGGGCATTAATATGGATGTGGGAAGGAATTAACTTAGTGCTGTGATAGTGGGGTAACTGTGAGCATTGTATCTGGGCTTGGGATGGGGTAGATATCGCACTAATTACCAAACAGATCGATATGAAGACAGTCATTTGTATTTACATATAATCTTTAGTTTTTGTGCTATAGAGTTAGGTCTGATATATCTGTGTTTGTAGAGGATGGTTAACGTTGTGTGGCATAGTTAAGGAGATATGGCTAATACCTAGAAATGCAGTGTTTTGATTGTCTAAGTTTAGTGGAGCATTACAAATGAGTAGTGAGATGGAAGGATGTCATGTGCGAGAACAGTGTTAGTACTAATTGTAGTGGGGTATGATAAAGAAATATTTTAATGTTATGGTGTGTATTGTGAAAGAAAACTGTGTGTGTGAAGGGGTGACTTTCTTTGAAGTTAATGTGCACAGAACATGCGTATCAACTACCAAGCTACACACTCATTGCTGACAATTGGAAAACTTGTAATAAGGCTGTACTAGTTTCACATAATGAAACACTGCCTTACTAACAGGACATAAATAGGCAGATGAAGGCCAAAATTGGTTTACAGCCAATGGCAAAGCAGTAGATTATTTATGGACAGAAATGAATGAAAGTTGGCAAGAGACTGTATACAAGACTGTTTTAGGGATGCAAGTTTTGCTCTTTGTTTTGAGTGTCTACATATTAAGTGATGGTTTAATGAAGAGGTTAGTTGTTTAAAAAAGGCAGGAATTGAATAATGTATGTAATATTGCTTAGGCTGTAATGATATATAGCAATATGTGTGAAGAATGTTTATGTTAATTTAGTTAGATTACTTTTATATAAATGTAAATTTGCTTATGTCAAAAGTGATAATTCAATAAAGGGGTTTGAAAAAAAAAGTAAAATGGGAACTGCACTGTAGATGATGGTTTACAAGTCATGTTTGTATTACTGTGAATGGGGCAGAGCATGTGTATGCATTTCTACAGTTACTTGTAGTCTAAAATTAAAAGGTGTGGTGAGCAGGTGGAGTTGTGGGCAGAGAACAGTTCCTATAATAAATTTAATGGTAGGTGGACTGACTGGAGAATTGGGGATGGGAGCAAAGAAGGCAACAGCTCCCACATAAGTAGGAGATATGTGTGGGCATGCTCAGCTTGAAGACAGAAGCTGTGAGACGCAACACAGGTTTCTTCGCAAGATATTACATCTGCCTATAACATGATTTAAAAAAGAGAAAGACAAATACTGCTTAAAATAGAATAGCAAAACCAGGTAAACAGGCAAATAAAATAGCCCCCTCACTTTTCCCTTGCTTATTTCTATGTAATTTGCTCCTTTCCCTTTCTAAAGATTCCACCTCCAATTCTTTTATCTCCTTTCCAATATTCAATACTTCAGTTATATCTGGTAAAGAGAGTTAGATTTCCATTTTCTAGTAATTGCAGCAAACAGCATTAAACTTAGAAAGGCCTTACCACGGCAATGTAATTTAGATCCTATATCCTAGCTCAAAAGAACCATTTCATTAGTTATAATTTCTCCCCAACATTTAAAAACTCCCATTTAACTCTTCTTTCACCATCACAGCTGAGGCATCAGCTAGCCTACCTCAGAAAAAGTTATCAGAAGTCTGCTTGAGGTACAAAAATACCCATGCAAACACTTTCATGCAAAAATGTAAAACTTTCTGGTTTTTGTTGCATGCTTGGAAGCCATACAGATGTCTTCCCAATGTTTTGTTGTATACCGCCCTTTCTATTCTCTCTTTCTTCTCAATCTCTTTTTGCCTCTTCTGATTGATTTTTACAGTTATTATGCTGTATTAATTATCCCTTTTTAAACTGCAGCTACTCAGCTAAAAACTCAACCAGAGCTAGTCTTACACTTAACACACACACTCTCTTTTGGCCCATGCTCTGATATCAAGCCATGGAAGGGAAAGCAATATTAAATCTGTAGTCAACTCTATTACTTTCCCCTTCATAGTTATTTGTTCCCAGTACCTTGGTTACTTTGTTAATTTTCTCCAATATATTCCAGACCCCACTTGCTTATTTTTTATGCCCCTACTTAGTCATTCCTGTTGGTAAAATCTCCTTTCCCATTGTTGGCTTAGTTCTTAAGAATACTTTCTACTATTTCATAAAAAAATAATACTCTATAAGATTACCATGCCCCTTAAGAGCCTGCATCTAAAATTCTACTCTCTCCTTAATTCCTGAACTCATCATCATCTCCTCCTCTTTCGACTCTGATTTGTAATCTTCTGTTTGGGTATGTTCATTCGTAGCTATAACGTATCCCTCAAATCCAGTAGTCCTAACCTACCTTTGCTGTATGGGGAGAAACATATCCCACTTAACTCTCGCACTCTCAAATAAGTTTGTTCATCTTTATTAATTATGATCCACAACTTCTCCTCTGGTTGATAAAATTAAGTTTGACCTGTGTATAAAGCCAAAGGGACAAGAAACATTTTCACTGTTTGTATCTTATTATCCATAATCAAGAGTTTGCTTCTCAATTTTTGTACTATCTTTTGTTGATTTTCTTCCCATACATTCTTAGACGACATAACAGAACCCTTTTTAGGTCTATATACCTGAATTTATCTTTTCATGTCCATACAGATATGGGTATTGCAGAACCAATTCAAGCAGTGTTTGTAGCGCAATAGGTAGGATACTTGCCTTTGGTGCAAAAAACGGTTGGTTCTATTTCCACCTCCGGTAGATCAATTACTGACACTGCAGTGCAACTTAAGGAGCGTGCTGCACTCGAGTGTACTGTCTATCAGATGAGACATGAATCTGTCTGAGGCCCTATCTGCTTGAGTTGGCTGTAGCTCAGGTGGATGTAAAAAAATCCACGACAAAAACGGCTGCCAAATAATCCTCCACTTTATTTTCAGCACGAAACACTACACAAACTCCGTGAAATCAAGCGCTTTCGCCTGATCAATATCAGGCTTTATCAAGACAAAGTGATATGGGATGTGCCACCATTTAAATACTGTTGTCCATTAAAAACTACATCACACAATTAAGATATAAAACAATTATTGCAATTAATTAACCCACAATTTGGTTTTAAAGTGCTAGTGCTCTTATGAACAGTTTGTGTAACAAATTACATTACTGTAAACTCCGTTCTTTTTAAGAATTGGAAACTTGAAATGTATTATCAGCTGAAGTATAAATCATTAAAAATAAGTGAAAATAGAACACAATTATTTAAATAAAACACAATTATTTATGTACACATTTTTAAATAATTGTGTTTTATTTAAATAATTGTGTTCTATTTTCACTTATTTTTAATGATTTATACTTCAGCTGATAATACATTTCAAGTCTTAAAAAGCGAGTTTAGTAATGTAATTTGTTACACAAACTGTTCATAAGAGCACTAACACTTTAAAACAAATTGTGGGTTAATTAATTGCAAATTGTTTTATATCTTAATTGTGATGTAGTTTTAATGGACAACAGTATTTAAATGGTGGCACATCCCATATCACTGTCTTGATAAAGCCTGATATTGATCAGGCGCTTTTATTCACGGAGTTTGTGTAGTGTTCGTGCTAATAAAGTGGAGGATTATTTGGCAGCCGTTTTTGTCGTGGATTTATTTGTTCTTGGTCTTATTCTTCTTACCTTCGTTTTTTGGATGTAAAAAAATCCCATGGCACTATTGAAAAGAGTAGGGGCCCTTTATTTTAAAAATATTTACAGTATTTACAGAACATTTAACAATATTTTATATAATTTAAAATATTATATATACTATGCTATTCAATACACTCATTTCTATCTTCCATTTATACAGAAATACAATCTTCTAATTACTGGCCCCACTCGATTTTTCAAAGCTTGAATCTTATTTTTTCAAACATTGCTGCCAAATACCATTTCCTATTAAACATCCTTTCCTTCAATCCTTGATTTCAAATACTCCATATCACATTAAACATTTTCTTAGCAGTCTTATATACACATTCCTTACTTCTATTTCCATAAAAAATGTATTAAGTCATGTCCATATTAACATCATTCATACACTTAATATCAAAGTATTTCGAGACACCTATTTTTTTCCATAATTTCACATCTCTTTCACAGTTTAAAAGTGCATGTTCTAATGTTTCAAATTCTTTACAATAACTCCATACTCTTTCTTCTCGATTTTTATACAGAAAGTTGGCCTTACCTGGCAATTAATTTATAGTTAATCTCCATAAAAAAATCATGACTTTCTACCACATTCTTAACTCTTTCTGTTAATGCTTTTATGGCTTTGATTTTCTCATCATGTAAATCTCTCTATGGGTACACATAATAATGTTTACACATGTTTATACCATTTGCTTCTTTCATTTTCAATATCATCTATTTTAATTTTCCATAATATCTTTTCCTGATTAAGTTGCATTTTGGCATTTATACCATGTCTTGCTCTTTTAAAATTTATAATTTCAATTCTTTCTTATATTTTCATTTTAATATTTTAGTTAGCAATTCATCATTATCTTTTAACCTCTTACGGATTTTATACAGATTTAATGAAACCGCATGCACCACTGGAATGATTAGTCCTAAACCATCCTCCTCCTTCTCAACATATAAAGTCCCTCTTTTAACAGGGTTTAACCTAGACACCCATATAAATGAAAATGTTACAAATTTCTTTTTCATATTCTAGTAGAAAACTAAACACACTAGCCAAGTGTGCCATGTTTGCTATTCACAATGAATTTATTAAATAAATCTTTCTTAAACAATAACCTAAAAGGTTTCCAAAACATACACGCATTTCTCATTTTCTCTTTCTTCCACTATAAATCTTTAATTTCTGCTTTACAAAGTGCATTCCCAAAAAAAGAAGTTATGTACTCACCATAATATTCCATCCGAGTTATTGTTCATTTGACTTCAACCTGTGGGTTCCCGGATCCGACTCGGCTACATATCCAGGATCTGGTGCGAGCTCAAAGCTCATCCTCTTACCCATAATGCTCCTGTCTCCTTCCTTCCTTCAGATTGAGTTTGCTGCCCAATCAAATGCTCTCACTCAACCCAAAAGAAGCTTGTCCCTACCAGAAACCATGAACAAGGAGAAGAATAAGAGGCACGCTGATAGTGACCACCTCCTGTACTCATAGGAACAAAAAACAGTTCACACAAGGCTGGGGGAAGGAGGGAGGGACAGTTGAAGACAAATGAAAAACAACAATTCAGACGGAATGTTATGGTGAGTACACAACTTCTTTGTCTGAAGTTTATTGTCTTCATTTGGTCTTCAAACTGTGGGAGAGAGTCCCCCAGCCATTAAAAACACCTGGGAGGCCCTCGTGGAAGGATATTCCAGAGCACAGCGGAGCCAAAGGATGCCCTGTTCCTGGATACAATGTCCAATTTATAATGTGAGATGAAGGTATGAGATGAGGACTAAGTAGCTGCATAACAAATATCGTCTAACGAAACTCTGATCCAAAAGGCCGCTGAAATAGCCAAAGATCTGGTGGAATGTGCTTTCACATGACTTGGTGGGGAAATCCCCCCGACAAAATATGCCCGAATGATGCACTGGGAAATCCAGTGAGTGACAGTAACTTGAGATATTGGTTTCCCTAAAAAGGGTTTGGAGTAAGAAATGAAAAGTTGGTCAGAGTTATGAAAGTTTTTTGTCCTGTGCAGGTACAAATGCAACTGTCTGTGCACATCCAATAAATGCGATTTGTATTCTCCCTCATTTTGAAAATCTGGAAAGAAGACCAGGAGATTGATCACCTGATTAATGTTGGCCTCTGAAGCTACTTTAGGTAGAAAGGATGGATTAGTACGCAAGGACACAGTGTCCTTATGAAAAATCATATAAGGGGCTTTTGACTGACAAAGCCTGAAGTTCCGAAACTCTCCTGGCAGAAGTAATAGCAACCAAGAATACAGTCTTCCAGGACAGAAATTGCACATCCACCGAGGCTGCAGGTTCAAAGGGGGGCGAAACTATGGCCTGCAATACTAACGTAAGATCCTACGGTGGCGTAGGATCCTTCACCAGGGGTCGAAGAAAGTACCTTTGAGGAAGGCCTTGGAAAGCTTTGCAGATGCTAAAGAAACCATTTTATCCCCACATGATAATTAAAAATTGCAACAAGTTGAACTTTGACTGTGAAAAACCTGGCACCTTGTTGAAAGATTCCTGTTAAAAATTCCAGCACTGTGGAAACTGGGGCTGTAAAAGTATCTAATGCATGATGCGAAGTCCAGATCGAAAAATGTTTCCATTTGCTGGAGTACACCTTCCTGGTTAAGACTTATGAGCTACCACCAGGATTCTTTTGACGGGAGAGGATCAGCCGGGAGTCCTATCATGGGAACTGGAGCAGCCAGGCAGTGAACTTTAGACTGTCCAGGTCTAGATGGGGAATCCCTGAGAGATGAGATCTGGAACCGGATCCAATGTCCATGGTGGAGCCACCAGAGGAGAACACAGAGAGGGAAACCAGACTTGGCTAGGCCAGAATGGGGCAATGAGGATTACTAGCCTTTCCAGCCTGCGAGCTTTCTGAAGGAAGTCTGGTATTAAGGAAAGAGGAGGATAAGCATACAGAAGATGGGGGGGGCAAACATGAATCACAGCATCTCTGCGGGCTTCCACCGGAGGGGGGGGTTCAGAGTGAAGAACTCGCTGCATTTTGCATTGGAAGAAGCAGAGATCACAGCAAGACTGACCCCCGCTTATGAAAGATCTGTTCTGCTACTGAAGGATTCAGAAACCACTCAAAGCATCAGAATAGATCTGCTGAACCTGTCCACTAGAATGTTGGACCTCCCCAGAATGTGCGTCACCACCAGAAAACAGCAGGTGGAGATCACCCACTCCCCATACTCTCATGGCTTCACGACGTAGGGAATAAGATCTGGCTCCCCCCTGCTTGTCGATGTACCAGACCACCGACATACTGTCAGTCTGGCTAGTAATTGATCCTGAGGGAAGGTGGGCATGGAGAGCCTGCAATGCTAGAAGCACTGCCATCATTCTCCAGGACGTTGATAGGCAATCTAGTCTCATAGGTGGACCGTGCATCTTGAACTGTCCTTCCTGAGTAATTCCACCCCCCCAGCTGGGAGGTGGCCGTAGGGAAAGATGGAAGAAAGGGATGACTCCGAACAAAGTCCGAGGAATTAATCCACCACAAAAGGGAGTCCCTACACACTCGAGAGATTCAGACAGGGTGAGTCAACGTAAGATTTAACAAGGACCATTGTACTGCAAGGGTCCACTGAAGAATTCACATGTGAAAATGTGCCAAGGGCAAAAGATTGATCGTGGCTGCCATGGACACCAACACTCAATACTATTTCTGCTGTTGGAGACTGAGTTTGAAGAATGCAAAGAACATGTAGCTTCAAAGTGCATATCCTGTCTAGAGTAAGAAAAACTGATTTGAATTGTGTCTAAACGCACCCCAATGAAGTCTAATGTTTGGACTGGGGCCAGAAATGATTTGTTGAGATTGATGGTAATGCCTAACCTCTGGGCTAGGCGAAGAGAAGAATCCCTCGCTTGACAAAGTTGATGCCTGGAAGGGGTAGCGAGGAGCCAATCGTCCAAGTAGGGGAATAGCTGTATGCCCTGGAGTTTCTGGTGAGCCACTACTACTGACATCACTTTGGTAAACACCCCGGGGGTTGTAGTGAGACCATAGGGAAGTGCTCTGAACTGGTAATGGTTGGCTCCTAGCCGGAAGCGGAGAAACCTCAGAGAGTGCCTGTCCATCTTGATGTGGTAGTATGCATCCTGGAGGTCGATCGAGCACTTCCAATCATTCTCCTGCAGGAAGGGCAGGCCAGATTGAAGGGTGACCATCCAGAACTTCGTCTTGGCCATGAGTCTTAGGTCCTCTGTTTTCTTTGGGGTCAAAAAGAACCTTGAATAAATGCCTGATCCGGAATGGTCTAGAGGGATGAGCTGGATGACTCACTTTAGCAGCTTTGCGATTTCCAGTGCTGTATCCTCCCTGTGCATAGGTGAAACATCCGGGAGGTGTTTGGGTGGTGTAGGTGGCTCGAGAAAGGTGACTGAATAGCCTCTGCATATAATTTGCAACACCCAACGATCTTTTCTGATGGACTCCCACTCTAAGTGTAGCAAGAGATGGCCCCCGACTGCCTCCAGAGACGAGCAGCCGGGCAACCCTTCAGGCTTGCTGGGTGGGTCTGTTCAAGAAAGGCTCTCAAGACCCGCAATTTCTCAGACTCCCTCTGCCTCTAGGGCAGCGTCTATCAATCCCACTCTGCCCCTGGGAGAAGGTGAGTCCAAAGTGTCTCTGAGAAAATTCAGATTTCCGTAACCACATCTTCTTGGTCCCCTACTGATTCCTAGAGAAGGATAGTTGAGGGGTCGAAAAGTGGATCCAGACAGCAAACAGTCTTCCTGTCCTTCTCATTCTGAAATAAGGTGTCAAGTACAGACTTCCCAAAAAGGGAGAAACCGTCGTATGGGGCATTCGTAAATGACGCCTTAAAGGGTTCCGAAAACTGACAGAGCCGGAGCCAGGAGTGTCACCTGATGGCAACACCTGTACGGGCATCTCTGGTGGCTCCCTCATTCACATGGGAGAGGAGACATGTATAGGTGTTTGCAACTGATTTTAGGGTGGCCATACAAGAGGAAAACACCTTCTTGTCCTCCGTCGACATGGACCCAGGGGTCGACTCAGCGATCTCCTTCACCAGGTCTCGCTGCAGCCAAATCACATGTGCCATGTAATTCAGCACCTGAACACAGAAGCGTATACCCATTTCCTGAAGAAGTCCATCATCCTTGACTCTCTGCCAGGAGGGTGGATCGTAGAGCTCCTCTGAGCAAGCTCTTCCTAGTGGCAACTGCCACCACCATGGCATCAACCGGGGATCCCTTATTCCAGTGTGATCTGACTCAAAGGGGACTAAAAACCTTGTTCTGGTGTTTGGGAATGGGCTTCACCATGTCCAGTTCCTTCCATGCCTGAGATACGAGATCCACTAAGGGATCTGTGGGAGGGAACACCTAGGAAGTAGAAGATCCTGCGCCAAATGCCTTTAGGAACACAGATTAGTCAGAGAGGTTTTTGGGCAGACCACCCCTCATGCTGGCGAAGGAGTTTCATGATGCCTCCAAAGGAGACATCCTCACGGGGAGGGGGTGACCAGGGGGAACCTTCCCCTTCCTCCAAATTGATGTCTTCAGTGAAAGACTCCGGTGGGGAGTCTAAGTGCCTCCGTTTGCACATATGGTTGCGAGGGACCTCCTCAGTGGGGATCTCTGAGGAGGACTCACCAACATCTTGCTGTTCCCAAGAGGGAGCATCCTGAGGCAGAGGCGGCAGGCTGTCCCTGAGATGGATTTGCACCAGAAACAGAGGGAACCGGGGCAGAATCCGAAGAAGAGATAATCAAGGGTCTTGAACAAATGAAGAGTACCCGGCTCCACCACGTCGAAAGCCGAAGGGAAAAGGACATCCTGAGAAAGGACAACAGGAGAGTCAGAGCCGAACCTCCAGGCACCGAGATACCAAGTAGAAGACTCTGTTCCGACAATCTCGGAGCTGATGCCACCCCCTCGGATCCAACTCTGAGGCTACGGCTCCGAGAGCCTGTCGGATGCGAGCTAGTCGTCGAGGTATAAGGTACCATCGGCGTCAGCTCCTCAATGCAGTGTGTCCTTGGATTTAAGGGCTCTGAAACTGGAGGTCGGATCAGAGAAGGAGTAATAGGGGGTGAAAAAGGGCTGCGTGCTCCCCGCTCCAGAGGGAGAGGGGGAAGGCAAGACTCCCATCTGTATCTGGATGCGGATGAACTTCCACATCATCCTATCCATCTCCGCTTTATAAAGGCTACGCTTAGAATGGAAGGAAGAGGCAACTGACACCGGACTGGAGGGGTGGTGAGGAGAAGCCAGAGCCAGTGACTGGGTCAGGAGCTCCTCCGGCTCAGGAGAGAATCAAGGGGAATGGAGTCGGGGAGACTCCAGCCTCAGAGCTGACCTAACTTTGGCTGGTGGGCTGGCCAAAGCCGAGCAATCTGGGGATCACTTCTTTGGCCTATCCCTCTTGGATGATTTGTCTCCACCCCCAGTCCTCTTAGCGGGAGTTTGAGTCCCAGAGGCCAGGGAGGAGACCGGGAAAGAAGCCGGGGCAGCAGGGTCTTGGGTCTGGAGGACAAAGAGGAAAGAATGCCCTTGAGGACAACCTTGTTCCTCCTGTCCAATCAGTATCCAGGGATTAAACCCGGCACAGATGGAACAGGAGGTCAGAAGATGGGCTGCCTTGAGACAAATGATGCACAGAGTGTGGCCATCAGCTGGGGAGAGTTTGTGGCCACAGTGTGTGTGTGTGTGTGTGTGTGTGTGTGTGTGTGTGTGTGTGTGTGTGTGTGTGTGTGTGCTTCTGAAAATGTCACACAGTCCATGCACACAAGAGGAAACAGAGAATTTTTTTTTTAACTGATGGAAAAGCGCGAGGAGAGGTAGAAAAACAGAGAAATAGAAGAAAAGAGAAAATTTTTTATCAAAATAGTCACCACAAACTTTTACAGCAGACAGCACGGATCGCGATGCGAACATGAAGTGTGGCAAGCGAGATCTGAAGGGAGGAAGGAGACATGAGCATTATGGGTAAGGGAAGGAGCTTGGAGCTCAGATCAGATGCTAGATATGCGGCAGAGTCGGATCAGAGACAGATCTGGGAACCCATAGGTTGAAGACCAAATGAAGGCAACAACTTCAGATCGGTTATTTCTTTCATATTAAATTCAATTTCTCCTACCTTCCCAATACACCCTAAACCTTTACTCTTTTCTCTGCTCAAATACAAACCTACAGCATTTAAACTTTCATTCAAATAGTTCAGTACCAATATATATATATATATATATATATATATATATATAGTTCCCATTCAGAAGCCTGAAACATCATAAGCCTGAAAATCAAAATCCTGAAACCAAAAGCCTGAAAATTCAGAATCCTGAAAGCCCAAAATCCTGAAAGCCCAAAATCCTGAAAGACCAAAATCCTGAAAGACCAAAATAGACATACTGATGTCATTGTGGCTTTGCTATTGTTAGCCCTGTGGTGTTAGGTCATGCATTGGGGTCAGGTAAGTGTCTTGATTGGTTTTATTTTAGGGTTAGGGGCGGTTTAAGTGAGTTAGGGTTAGGGCGCAGGTTAGGCATGTATGCAATAGTGACAAATATTGGGGTTAGGGGCGGTTTAAGTGAGTTAGGGTTAAGGCGGGGCAGGTGAGTGTGCGAAAGTGGCGGACCTTAGGGGTAGGGTTAGGGGCAGGGTCAGTTGGTAGATATTAGTGTCTTTATAGTGACATATTAGCATTATTTGTGTTTTCAGGATTTTGAGTTTCAGGATTTTGGTCTTTCAGGATTTTGGGCTTTCAGGATTTTGAGTTTTCAGGATTCTGAATTTTCAGGCTTTTGGTTTCAGGATTTTGATTTTCAGGCTTATGATGTTTCAGGCTTCTGAATGGGAACCATATATATATATATATATATATATATATATATATATATATATATATATATATATATATATCTATATATATATATATATATATATATATATACACACATACACACACACACACACACACACACACACACACACACACACACACACACACACACTCTCCTTACTTCACATCTTACTAGTACAAAATATTAAGCTGTTTAACAGATAGCCTTGTCTTATACTCCTCTTAATATTTATTTCCTGACTTAATCACCTGTTAACCAAAACTTTTACTATAAGCCATCCGTAGGCAGTTATGCATACATTTCTTATCTTTGTACTATTATACAACTAATATCTCCCACAATATTTCACTTTGTACAAAATTAAAGGCCTTAGTTAAATCATCTTCATTTGTTCTTTCCTATATAGTCATCTACCAGTTCTGTTATTAATTCTTCACTTCTTTTACCTTTAACAGTAAATGTTTTCTTTATTATACTATGAATCTTAATTTCCATTATTTCATGTATGATTTTATAGTCTGTGCTACTCAGTACCAAGTAGTACCAGTTCTGCATTCTCATTCTATACCCTTTTCCATATAAACTTTAGAATACCACTGCCCAATTCTTTATTTCAATCCTTCTCTTAGCCATTCATTCAGTACTTCCAAAAAGCATATTTTCCATATTGAAAAATCTTTACACATTTCATACTCTATCCCATTAGGTCTTCCTGCTGATTCTACATTGACTGCTGCTAATATCTTGGTCCATTTATTCTAAAGTACTTCTCTTTCTAATTCCTTCTTATCCTGTTCTGAAAACATCTCAACCTTCCACTACTTCTTTCTCTTTTTTCTTTAAACATTTCTTTTACGTAATTTACCACAACCTCCATTATTTTTTCTTGTCCTGTTGAATTTTACCTGTTACATCTTTCACTTCTCTCATTATAGTATTATCTTCTCTGTTTTACTCAAATATGGTGCCACTTCTTTTCTTCCTTGCATAAATATCTTTGTTTATATTATTATTTAATTTTCTCTGAGTTCATTTTGTATAATTATTTCTTTACTAAAATATTCTGTATAACTTCTTTCAAGGTTATGGAATGCCTCATTACTTAACTTACCATAATCGTTTTGTACTTCTCTTGTATTTTGCAACTGCCGCTCTATACAACTTTTGTTCTTTAAATACCATCCACCATTCAGACCAATTATTATAAAAACCTCTCAAACCAATGTGATCATTCTAATGCTCTACAACTATTTTTTTTAATTTTCCCCATTTTTTTCCTCATTAAGCCTCTATTTCTTTTTCTCTCTTTATATAGTCTGTTTTTAATCTATATCCAAATGGCAATATGATCTAAAAACAGTGTTTCCATCACACCTTCCTCTGTCATCTCTATTCCTGATGATATCAAGAAACAATCTATTTCTGTTTTATGTTCACTCCTACTATATATCCACCTCTTGGATCCCATAAACTAAATTTTCATGCCTAATCACTTCTAACATTTAATTCCCACCACCTTTTTTCTTCTCAAATCACAATTAATGTCCCCTACAATTACAACATCCATATTGCCCGATATATAATCTAAAATTCTTTGAAAAATATTTTCCCTTTCTTCACTTTTGACATAAGCATAAAGTGCAATAATTGTATACACTTGTTCTTTCCACCTTACATCTAAAATTGTTACTCTTCCCATTATGATTAACAGCACATCTAACAGTTCAGTCTTTACATAAAAGACATACACCTGTACAAATCTCTCTTCCTAAATTACACAATACCTCGCCATAATGTTTGTATTCTTTCATCCTTATTTAAAAATCTTATATACTCCAAGATAATCCTGTGTCAAAGTCTTTTGCAACATTCCAGAATACCTAATCTTCTAACTAAGCTTTTTATACTATTTACGATTATAGCTACTAATCTACAGTTATCCATCTCCTGCAAAGTATTATTTCTAAATCATTTCTTTACCTTATTCATCCTTGCCCTTTTTGTGCAGCTGTAGCATTGTCGCCTCACAGCAAGAGGTTCTCCCATTCAATTCTCGGCTGGAGCGCCTTCTGTGTGGAGTCTGCATGTCCTCCCCGCAGTCGAGTAGTGTTCGAAAGACATGCGTGAATGGGCGTGCCTTAGTTGAAGGTTGGGCGTCAGGCTGGCACCTTGGCACTGTAAAAATCTACTGCCAATCATTAGCGAACCAGAGTTCCGCTGTGGCGACCCCTAACCAGGAAAAGCCGAAAGAACAAACATTCTCTTTTCCTTCACTACATACATTCCATTGTACATCTTCATTACCATTATTTCTGAACATTCCTGTTTGTTTATTTTTATTAATTTCTTCCCAATATTCTCCACCTTTCTCTAACATCTCCCACCAATTTTTGTTGTGTACGGGTTTGCTCATTCTTTTTGATGAATGTTTGATTCCCCAATATACAATACAAGATCTACACTCTCTTTACAATCCATCCACATATGACCATTCTTTAGAGCATTTCAATTCAGTTCTTGGCATGTCCCATTTCTCCACATTTATAACAAAATTCTCCTAGTAGCATAAAAATCATTTGGGTCTCCACTAAAGAGAGGCTGTTAGCCTAGTGGGACTAACCACCAGCCAACAAAGGCTAAATAAAAAATGTGGGGGTACATATTTTCCCCTATAGTCTTTGTTTAATTTCCTATAGTCTTTGTTTAATTTTTCATTTATTGTATATACTGAAAAGAGCTGAAACCATCTCAGAATGTTCCATAACACTAAAATGTCCTTTTCAGGATTTATCAAGTGCAAAATAATATCTGCAAAAGAAGCTAGTGTTCTTGATTATCATATCTTTTATATCCCTGAATTTGTGAGGTTTTTTTTTTTTTTTTATTTTATTTGCCACAAACCAAGTATAAAGCAAAAATCGCTTCCGTCTCTCTGCTGGACAGTGGCACAGGAAAATAACTTTCTTGGGTGGCATAAGTTATGGTACCTTGCTAGCTAGGCTTATGTAGGCCCTTGGGCAGATAGCCTAGTACCTACCTATGAACAAAGAAAAAGGACATCCTGCCTCGTTCCTCTATTCAAACTCAGCTTGTCAAAGAGAAAGCTTTACACCTTAATTCTTTCCTATGATTCTTCATTTATCCTCCTAATTAACTCTATCATTCTATCAGGGAAAGCAAATATCATTGTGCTAATTATAAAATTTTAATTGATTCTATCAAATGCCTTATCTACATCAAGACCCACTAACAGCAACATTTTCTTACACATTGCTTCCCTTAGGATCATCACTCTATTAAATGGTGTCAAATGTTTGTCTCCCCTCCACAAAATCACACTGATCCATATCAATTTTGGCAAGTCATTTGCCATTCTCTTTAAAAACCTGCTTTACAACTGAAATTAGTCTACATGAAGCTGGGTGTAGGGCGTCTTTACCCTGTTTATATAATACAGCCACCATAGCTTTCTTCTAAGATAATTGTATGGAGCTTCCTTTTAATGCATCGTTAAACAGATTATCCCAGACCTTACCACTTTCTTCTCTTCTAACTTCCAAAGTTCCACAGGAATATCACCCTCTACTTCTTCAATTTGTGGATGCTGCCCTCTACTTTGGAAAGGACTTTCTTGGGGGGGGGGGGGGTCTTTTTTTTTTCACTACAGGCTTGGCATCCAGATAAGGCCACTGTAAGCAGTCAGTCCATATAAACATACCTATGTCACCAACCATGATGGTCTCCAAAGGCGCATCACCAGTCGGCTGGGGTAGAGAAGATGGCTGGTCCAAGCGCTGCAAATGAGCCTCATTGGGGTTGGTCACATTGCACCAATCAATTGCCTGGTATGTTTACTCTGCATCTTCCAGTTCTCTGCTCAATTTATCCCTCCACTTTTTCTTGAAGTGAAGTTCAAAGGAGGCAGACTGACTTGTTAAAGACATGGCAGAGTGCACCAAGGCTTCAAAATGTTTATGCTCCAAGTATAAGCTCAGAGTATGCAGTCTAATTACGAACCCGGTCATATTTTGCAGTACTTTATATCTTTCCCTGCCCCAGATGAAAAATACTGTTAGCCTCTGTAAGAAATCCACCTACTATACTCACAAACTTGCTTTGCCTTGCTAGCCATAAAAGAAACAGGCATGGGGGGGGGCTGTCAAAGTAGCCAAAAGCATATATCTGAAATTAAGAGAGAAAAGCAAATCCTGGGGTCCTGGATCCATATGAACATGCCTTCATCTTTACTGGAAATTCTTACAGTGAGGCTTTTTTCACCTTTAACTCTGCATTGCTGGGATCTTTCTTCTTTTCATTGCTTCCCCTCACCATTTCGGAGCAGGATTTTTTTTTAATCTTATGTACTTTTCATTGGAATTTTGTCCATAATGTCACCCCAAGAAATTTCACTCCCAGTCTCAGGCTCACTTGTATCCAACATATCTATTAATAAATCATCCTGCACCCCCCACCAAATGGAGGGTTTTAATAATATATCCATTAGCTGGCTCCTCTTCTTCCATAAATAAACACTACTGAAAAAACTCCTATGAATCAGTAAAACGCTTGACTGTCTTCTCTCCTTCCCTTCTGTATCTCTGTTATCACAAAGACTCGACCATCTTCTCCTCTCTCCCTTCTGTAATCATGTTCTCAGAAATCCACTCAGAATGCTTCCCAGTCTTCTTGCCCGACTCACTGCCATATACCAGTTCAGAAGGCCCGCCTACCTTCTCTCTCCCATGGACTTCCGACATTATATTCGTGATACCTGAAGGCTCAACAGCCCTCACAGAAACAATATTACCATAGCAAGACAACTATGGTTCTATTCTTCTCCCTCCCAGCTTCTCTGTGCCCCCCACTGCCCTCGGAACAGAAGCAGGAAGTATGTGATCATGCAACCTTCCTACTCACAACTGCAGAGTAGGAGAAGCTCCCCGATAACCTAGAAATTTCTCCTAGCAGCATAAAAATCATTTTGGGTCTCCATTAAAGAGAGGCTATTAGCCTAGTGGGACTAACCACCAGCCAACAAAGGCTAAATAAAAAATGTGGGGGTACATATTTTCCCCTATAATCTTAGTTTAATTTCCTATAGTCTTTGTTTAATTTTTCATTTATTGTATATACTGAAAAGAGCTGAAACCATCTCAGAATGTTCTATAACACTAAAATGTCCTTTTCAGGATTTATCAAGTGCAAAATAATATCTGCAAAAGAAGCTAGTGTTCTAGATTATCATATCTTTTACATCCCTGAATTTGATAGTTTTTTTTTTATTTTCTTTACCACAAACCAAGTATAAAGCAAAAATCACTTCTGTCTCTCTGCTGGACAGTGGCACAGGAAAATAACTTTCTTGGGTGGCGTAAGCTATGATACCTTGCTGGCTAGGCCAACGTAGGCCCTTGGGCCGATAGGTAGGTACAAGGCAGGTACTAGGCTATGAACAAAGAAAAAGGACATCCTGCCTCGTTCCTCTATTCAAACACAGCTTGTCAAAGAGGAAGCTTTACACCTTAATTCTTTCCTATGATTCTTCATTTATCCCCCTAATTAACTCTATCATTCTATCAGGGAAAGCAAATATCATTGTGCTAATTATAAAATCTTAATTGATTCTATCAAATGCCTTATCTACATCAAGACCCACTAACAGCAACATTTTCTTACACTTTGCTTCCCTTAGGATCATCACTCTATTAAATGGTGTCAAATGTTTGTCTCCCCTCCACAAAATCACACTGATCCATATCAATTTTGGCAAGTCATTTGCCATTCTCTTTAAAAACCTGCTTTACAACTGAAATTAGTCTACATGAAGCTGGGTGTAGGGCGTCTTTACCCTGTTTATATAATACAGCCACCATAGCTTTCTTCTAAGATAATTGTATGGAGCTTCCTTTTAATGCATCGTTAAACAGATTATCCCAGATCTTACCACTTTCTTCTCTTCTAACTTCCAAAGTTCCACAGGAATATCACCCTCTACATCTTCAATTTGTGGATGCTGCCCTCTACTTTGGAAAGGACTTTCTTGGGGGGGAGGGGGGGGTCTTTTTTTTTTTTTTTTTTTTTCACTACAGGCTTGGCATCCAGATAAGGCCACTGTAAGCAGTCAGTCCATATAAACATACCTATGTCACCAACCATGATGGTCTCCAAAGGCACATCACCAGACGGCTGGGGTAGTGAAGATGGCTGGTCCAAGCGCTGCAAATGAGCCTCATCGGGGTTGGTCACATTGCACCAATCAATTGCCTGGTATGTTTACTCTGCATCTTCCAGTTCTCTGCTCGATTTATCCCTCCACTTTTTCGTGAAGTGAAGTTCAAAGGAGGCAGACTGACTTGTTAAAGACATGGCAGAGTGCACTAAGGCTTCAAAATGTTTATGCTCCAAGTATAAGCTCAGAATACGCAGTCCAAGTACGAACCCAGTCATATTTTGCACTACTTTATATCTTGCCCTGCCCCAGATGAAAAATACTGTTAGCCTCTGTAAGAAACCCACCTACTATACTCACAAACTTCCTTTTCCTTGCTAGCCATAAAGTAAACAGGCATGGGGGGGGGGGGGGGGGCTTTCAAAGTAGCCAAAAGCATATATCTGAAATTAAAAGAGAAAAGCAAATCCTGGGGTCCTGGATCCATATGAACATGAAGGACTACGTGTGACTCTAAACAAAATTTCTGCATAAAAGTTCTGAAGATGTCAGGCATTTGTACCATATATAAACAAAAGAATAAAAAAACAGCAGTCGGGTAATGAAACTCCACAAAAGTAAACTCAAACCATAGTAATAAAAAACAAAGTGGAGATTCAGCACAGCACAATTCTAAATACAAAGTTTAAGAAGAGTTAGTGCTTTCATGGTAACAAACCGCTTCATTAGACAAAAAAACATTAAAAAATACACATATTTAAAACAAAAAGTACCCAATCAAAGCAAAACATTCCTAACACAACATTAATTACAGCCAGTCATTTAAAGAGCCCTAGTGCTTCAATGGTCGAGCATGTAAGAAGGATTTATGGGATACTACATCATTAATCCCTGGACTACGGTCAGCTTTAAAATAAAGTATCCACTTTTGTTCATATGCCTCAGTTCTATTCCTAACCCCCACCCCCTGAAACTCACATTTACTAATTCTAATACAAAAGCCTAAAGGTATGTTCTTGGCCAGATTGATGGACATGTTTAGCTAATGCTCTACTAATTTTATTATTCCTTATATCTCTGTTGTGTTCAAGAATGCATTCTCTGAAGGAACGATTTGTTTTGCCTATGTAATTGGCTGCACAATTACAACAATAATAAATCAAATTCCGGGTGGCACAAACAGCATAAAATGAAAAATCAATACAATAGCCAAGCTCTGGGTGTATAAATTTCATACCTGTGTGAATATATTTACAGGCATTACAGTGCCTGCAAGGATATGTCCCACACCTTTGAGAAGTGACTACCCTAGAATCTCTGTACGTCTTATAGCAGAGCTGCCTTTTAAGGGACAAATTATTTCTGAAGGAGAAACCAGGTATCTTAGTCACATAATCACGCAGTTCATCATTGGCATACAGAATATTCCAGTTCTTCTTGATAATATTACAGAATAGATAGACGTCACTAGAAAAGGTTAAAGGAAATCTAATGTTCTTGGGCTGTACATTATTTGGCAGTTCAGATGAAGGAGAGTTCTCAGAAATAAGGTCTCCCTTTATTTTCTCTCTCTCAGAAATAAGGTCTCCCTTTATTTTCTCTCTCTATCTCTCTCTCTGACATAACAGAACTAATACTACCTTCAATTTCATTTTCATTATATCTCCTACACATGAAATCATATTTTAAATTACCAAAAGCAGCTGATCATCATTATGGAGTCTCATAATTCTACAGACTTGCCCTTTTAGGACATTTCTAGAGATGTCGGGGATGCATACTGTTCTTATGTAGATATGAATTCCTTTTCACTTCCTTCTTATAAAGTCCTGTCTTAATCAACCCCAAATCGGATTTCTGAATTTTCACATCTAAGAAATCAATTTGTTGTGTAGAATACTTATATGAAAACTTCAAAAAGCAGGTCTTTATGTGCAAATACTGAATAAATAAAATTAAAGCATCTTCGGTACCGCTCCACAAGAGAAAGATGTCATCCACAAACCATATATGCAATCTAATATATGGATAGAATTCATTATTGGATAACACCAGATCATTCTCCCATTTAGCTAATGCGAGGTTGGCGTAGCTATTGGCACATACTGTGCCCATAGCCATGCCAACCTTTTGTAAATCGCAATCATCTCCAAACATGAAGACATTATTTCTAGAATTATTTCTAGTAGACTGCAAACTAAATTAATCTTGTCATTATCACAGAACTGGCCTCCATTTAACAAGTCCCTAACGCTCTCTATACCCCAGTCGTTCGGGATAACTGTAAATAGTGATCCTATATCCAGGGTGACAAAAAAAAAAGACTCGCCAAAGATCTTGGTGTATAGTATCCCTATATAACTGCTCTAAAAACTCTTAGTATCAATTAAGACTGTAGCCACTTTCTCAAGTATGGGTTGCAATGTTTTCTCCACATAAATTGAGATGGGTTCCATAACCCATCCTCTCCCTGAAACAATAAGCGCATAGGTGGATTAACCAAACTTTTATGAACTAGGTCTGAACTGATGAAAGCACAAGCTTCAGTTCTTAATAAAGGACCATCTTTTGTGCTGTCTGAAAGGTCTGACTTGTTCCTTGTACTTTTAAATCTTAAAATGTTTGCAAGGAATTTGTCATTATCTGTTAATTTTTCTAATACCAATACAGAACTGCATGTGAATTTGTTTAGCAAACCAAGCGTTTTTACACCAAGTATGCATCCCTCAGTAGCAGCCTTTACTAGAGTGTGTGTGAGAGAAATTGGGAAATTGTTTGATATAAAAACTAAACCTGCCTTCTATAATTTAGTGAAGTAGAGCAGGATACACTCGGGCGGCCACAGTGGTGCAGCGGTTAGCGTTGCCGCCTCAAAGCAAGAGCTTCTCCGGTTCGATTCTCGGCTGGGGTGCCTTCTGTGCGGAGTCTGCATGTCCTCCCTGTGGTTGTGTGGGTTTCCTCAGGGTGCTCCGGTTTCCTCCCACATCCCAAAGACATGCAGTAGGTGGATTGGACACTCTAAATTGGCCCTAGGTGTGAGTGTGTGTGTGTGTGCGCCTTCTGTGGAAGGTTGGGCACCAGGCTGGCAACTCGACACCGTAAAACTCCACTGCCAATCATGAGCGGACAGATCCGCTGTGGCTACCCCTAACCGGGAAAAGCTGAAAGAAGAAGAAGAGCAGGACACACTCATTGAACTTAAGAATATTAATTCTATTGAAATTCATCCTGCAGACAAAGGGGGAGGAATTGTACTTTTAGATAAGAGTGTCTACATTCAATGTATGAATGATTTACTTAACGATGAAACCACATTTATGAGTGAGTAAAGCAACAGTCCAAGCTATTATACAGAAAGTTTTGCTTTTGATTTTTAACTTTTTGTTTTCACTTCTTTGATATTCGGTATTTAACTCTTAGCCTAGAGGGTTTCTCTGTGCTTAAGTGTTAGTCACATATCTGTGAATTTATTTCTGCTCAATATCGGAGCTGTTTGGCTGGCTGCTATCTACCTGCAATCAACTGTATTACAAGCTGAGTTAAGTATAAACTTGCAGTGTTACAGATAGTACTGCATTTTTTGTTTCATTGAATATTGTGGTCTCTCTGTCTCTCTGCAGTTAGTTTCCAACCCTCCCTCCCTGTTCTTGTTGTGGTATTTATCTTGGTGGCTTTGGAATTGCCCGCCCCTCCTGTAAATTTGTGTTTGAAGACTCCTCCTGGGTCCATCTCATTTGCCCACTCAACTGAGTACAGTAAGATCATATTTTGATTTCAAACAATCCTACGAATCCCATCTCTTCAGCTCTATCCACTGTTTGGGAAGGACAACCTCTGTAGTCTCTTAATTGTGCTGTATTCCATCCCTCTCCACAAGCAAAAAAAAAATGTACTTTATTCAGCTGCTCTTACTGTAACTGTCTTCTACCTTCTTTATTACCTTAGTTTGCTATTCTGTGTGCTCAAGTGTTCAGCTGCTCTTATTCTGCACTTATTACTGCTTGTTAGTAGCCTGATTAAATTTGTCTGCTATTCTATGCATCTTAGGTTTAATTTTAACACTTGCTTCAAGCCAGTTATTTCACATTTAGGTTGTTTGTGGACAAACCCTCATCAAACCCTGCTCTCCCCAAGTCCACCAGGTATTCAGAACACTGCATTTCTGTGAATTTGTACAGAGCTGATATAGCAGAGAGCTAAATTCTCCTGTCTGTGAGCAGCGTTGGAACCTTTTCCCATCTTATATTCCAAACTGATAAGTACACATTTTGCAACTCAGTTTGCACTGTGCTGTACTTATATATTTGCTGTATTGTTTCTGTCCTTTGTTGTTGTCTGCACTTTGCTTCTCAGGGTAGCTCAGAAGCTAGTTTCAGGTGGAGGTTGTTGAGCCAGCCTATCTTAACTGTTTGTCATTGCCTGAGGTGCATTTTCTGTGTTGTACTACCATTGCTAAAACCGCCTTGTATTCTAGCAGAGTGTGCTTCTCAAACAATCTGGAAATACAGAGCTGACAAGTATATATTTTTGGCACTTAACTGTTCAGAGTTCTGCACTGTCTTAATTTTTGCTTGACTGAATTACTTATATATCTGCTGGCATTGTTTTCTGATACTCTTAAGTGCCTCCATTTTGATTCTCTCCTAATTTACTGCTTTCTGCACTTGCTTTTAGTAGTTCTTTTAATTAATTGCATTTATTTAAACTGTATTTGCTTTAATACTGCTACACACTCGTGTGCTAGCTTGCACTGCATTTGAATTGTTTTTACTGCTGTTTTAGCTGCTTTTCTGTTAAAAAAAATAGTTCTAAGCTTGCTTCCCACCTTTCCTGTAACTAATCTAGTCCAGATACAGATTTGCTGTATCCAGGACTGTCTGTAAGCTTCTGAGCCCCCCATCCCCATGCCTTTCTGTGTTGGAAGGAAGTCTTCTAGCTCATCAGTGGGAGTGGTAAGCACTAGGTAGCCTATCTTCCACAACACGAGTGTTTTTTACATCCCTTTCAACTTTCTGGTTTGAAAGCCGGCGTTTGTGTGGGTTTACTCTTGTTTAAGCTCCGCCTAGCGGTGCCGAGCCAAGGTAAGCCAATACTGATGCCAGAAAGTCTGCTGTTCAGTTTTTAATTCTTTCTTTCTTGCACTTCAAACAGCTTAATCGCTTTGCATTTCAACAGGTTTTTGTAGCAATTATTGTAGCACACCCAAGTGCCATCAGCACTAGTTCTTCACGGAAATAGCTCCAGTACTTAGTAGTTATGACCACCCCTCCTGGCATGATTAAAGGGCAGTTCCCTTGCTTTCTCCTATTAATCTGGTGCACTTGGGCATTCTCAGGCAGTGTAGCAACTGCCTCATGTAGACAGACAACCCTCTCCTCTTACCTCCCAACACTCAGACTTGTGAGAGATGCACTTATATCACCAAATTGGAAGCTACTCACTCTCCAGCTAAGACCGGACTAGCTGGTCAAGAGAAGGTCAACACCTGCACCATACATCATGGAACACACAGCCCTCCAGAACACCCATCATCACATCTCTCACATAAAAACACAAACCACACACCCACCTTCGTGGAGGCTCTCAATAGAAATTTACCCAAACAGAGACCTCCAAGGCAGAAACGCACTCAACTACCACAACACAGGACACATACCTCACCTCCATAGTGTACCCCTCAACCTAAGTCCCTAAGGCTAAATACCTTGCCCAATACACTAATGATAGCAGACTATATAGTGAGGCACAAAGATGTCCCACCCACTAGGTTGAATAAGAAGGTAACAGTCAGCTGTCTATCAGGTGCCAGAATCCGAGATATAACACACGCACTCAGGTCACTCCACAAGTACAGGTATGACTCTGTCATTGTCCATGTGGGTGTGAATGACCCGAGATGCACCTCCCTGGACTACATGAAGAGACATGGTGGAGCTTTCAGATTATGTGGCCTAGGCAGGTATGACCCTAGCCCTGAGCAGTATCCTAAAGTCACCCAGAATGATACAGCAGTACAAACAAAAAATTATTTGAATTCAACAACTGGTTTCTGGTGTCATTCTAAGGGGATCCAGTATCTGTCTACTTGGGTCGACATGACTGACAGACCTCGATGCTTTGCCAGAGATGGCCTGCATCTGTCATCCCTGGGTTTCCAGGTACTGGCTAAGGCTCTTGCCACCCCTATAGTGCCTTTTTTAGGCAGTGTTCCAAAGACCAAATTACCACCATAACAGCTATAAATAAATGCAATCTGAAGGTTACCCTGCTCAATACTGTAAGTCTAAATCTACAGATGCACTCGCTCAAAGCACTCCTCAAAATGGAGAACATCGACATGTGTGCTGTAACAGAGACCTGGTTTAAAGTGGCAAAAAGTACCCCATGCACTACCAAGGTATAACTCATTCCACACCTTTTGGCCCTGAAACATGGACCGTAGCTCCAAAGGCAGTGGTGTCTTCATATTCATAACGGAAATGCACACTTCCAGACTAGTAGCCCAGCATAACACATCTGAGATACTTCAGGTACAACTAACATTGTGTAAGATGGTGATCCAGGTCACAGCCTGCTATTGGTTCCCAACCATGTCCCTAGACTCTCACTCCACGTTCCCAATCACCCTGGAATCTATCAAGGTCCAACCCAACACTCTCATACTAGGAGATTTCAACTAACCCTCCATCAACTGGGAAAATACACTGGCCCAATGCTTCCTGGAATTCATCAATTCCAATACCCTGGATCATCTCATTTTGACCCCCACTAGAGGGAGCAACATCCTTGACCTGGTTATTATTAACATGGGCAACCATTGCGCTACACCAGTAGTCAATCCCTCCCTGGTCAGATCTGACCATAAACTAATCACCATGGAAATCCACATCTCACCCACCTTGAAAAAACTTCTCCAAAGCTGATTTTGGTCTCCTAAACACAGAGGTGGCTAACTTCACGGCACCCATGCCAATTGAAAAAAGCTGCAGGACTGCCAAATCATACACCAATGCACTGTGTGAACATGTACATAAATGCATGGAACTAGCCATACCCAACAGAACCAAGACGCTCTCCTCCAAAAAAAAAAAAGAGGCCAATCTGGTGGTCCCCTGCCATCAATAAACTTTACAACAGAAGGAAGAAACTGCTGGAGAAAAAGGTGAAGTCTTAGGACTGGAAAAACTTCCTTATTAGCCTCAACAAAAAGGTGAGATCCCTCATCAAATCCTCTAAAGCCAGCTATGAAGGCAGAATTGCGGCAGACACAAAAAACAATCACAAAGCCTTCTAAAGTTGTATCAAGAACCTCCACGGCAATACCCAGATTTGCTCCGAGTTACTGCACAGTGGTACTTCCTATACTGAGCCAACAGATATTGCCAACATACTGTCATACAGATTCAGTGTCAACTTTACCCCTCTCTCCCCCCAAAGGACCAATCACAATACAGGAAGAATACCAGGCACCCAGCATTACTGCAGCACCGGTTAAAGTTGCAATGTCCAAGGGCAAGAATACAGCTTTTCCACGGGACCTGATAATATCCCTGGCTGTGTTCTACATGAACTACAAAGCGAACTGGCACCACATCTTTGTGCCTTGTTCAGTCACAGCCTCACCTCAAGCTTTGTCCATACCAAATGGTGCACTGCTACAGTTGTCCCTCTCCATAAAGGGGGAGCAACTACAGACTCTGGGTATTATCGCCCCATTAGCCTGACTATTCTGATATGTAAAGCTACAGACCTGATTAACAAATGTATAGGAAATCTCCAAACTCTAGACTCCACGCAATTTGGCTTTGTGAGAGGGAGATCATGCCTGATCAACCTGGTTGACTTCTTTCAGTCTGTCACCAGGGCTGTGGATGAAGGTAAGGCAGTGCGCATACAGCCTACCTTGATCTGACCAAGGCCTTTCATACCATTCCTCACTCAGGACTTATTGATAAACTCACCAAACTAGGCATCAACCACTATATCACTAGGTGGGTTGCAAATTGGCTCATACATAGAACACACAGTGTGAAAGTAAAAGACTCCAAGTCAGACTGCCAACCAGTCACAAGTGGAGTCCCACAGGGACCGGCCATGGGTCCTCTCCTTTTCGGCATCTGCTTCTCAGAAGTCCAGGCCAACACAAAGGGACTCTAGCTGACCAAGTCCGCAGACAGCAAGCTGGGAGCCATTACTAACTCCCCAAGTGATGAAGACATCCTCTAGAAAGGTCTCACTGAGACCAATGACTGGTGTCAAAACCATGGCCTTAAACTTAATGCCAAAAAAGTGTCATCATCCCCTTTGGTAAAAACTCAGTTCCCACTAATTACCACATCAATGGGAGCCCACTAAACACTGAAGGCATTATAAGAGATCTGGGGACGCAGGTTGACAGCAACTTCTCCTTCGACCACCACATTGCCACTGTGGTCAGAAAGTCCTATGTGGCACATCTCATTACTGAGGGTTTTGCATCCAGGAAGAAAGAAGTCATCATCTCTCTCTATTCTTTCCTCATTAGACCAATCATCGAGTATAATGCCCCATTTGGCATGTACCTCACTAGACACTTTCAACAGCTGGAGAGGCCACAGAAGTACCTCACGAAGCGTATCCTAGGCATTAAACACATGTCCTACACGGACAGAGTCAAAAGACTCCAGCTATTCCTGGTCTCATATCACCTACTTAGGGGCGATCTCTGCTTGACTTACAAAGCCAAGTCTGACCCAGCTCTGTTAGAAATGCTACATCTAAAGAAATCCCAATCCCTCTGCACCACACACTCCAGAGACCTCAACCTCATTACCACAAGCAACAGAACATGCTGGAGGGACAGGTTCCTCACCCAGAGACTGCCCATGCTCTGGAACAGACTTCCCATACAGGTCAAGCAGAACACCTCGCTGTCCCTCTTCAAGAGGAATCTTGATGAATGGATGGGTAATAGAAAGTTCACCCCGGGGATTACTCCGGTGGCTCTACTTCATAGAGGCACTGGGAACTAATGTCGGGCGGCATGATGCCAGGGCACATCTATGGGCTAGGCTTGTAAAGGCTCCAGGGCCATTAGCCTAGTACACACCTATGAACCTATGTTATTTCTGATGATTTATTTAAATATTTTAATGTAGAACATCCCACAATTCCAGTCATATATGGACTAACTAAAGTTCATAAAAGTTTGGTTAATCCACCTATGCACCCTACTGTTTCAGGGAAAGGATGGGTTACAGAACCCATTTCAATTTATGTGGAGAAAACATTGCACCCCATACTTAAGTGGCTACAGTCTTAACTGATACCAAGAGTTTTTTTAGAGCCGTTATATAGGGATACTATACCCCAAGATCTACGGAAATAATTTTATTTTGTCACCCTGGATATAGGATCACTATTTACAGCTATCCCAAATAACTGGGGGATAGAGAGCATTAAGGACTTTTTAAATGGAGGCCAGTTCATTAATTTAGTGTGCAGTCTACTAGAAATTATTCTAGAAAATAATGTCTTCATCTTTGGAGATAATTGCTATTTTCAAAAGGTTGGCGTGGCTATGGGCATAGCATGTGCCAATAGCTGCGCCAACCTAGCATTAGCTAAATGAGAGAATGATCTGGTCTCATCCAATAATGAATTCTGTCCATATATTAGATGGTATAAATGGTTTGTGGATGACATCTTTCTCTTGTGGAGTAGTACTGAAGATGCTTTAATATTATTTATTCAGTATTTGCACATAAAGACCTGATTTTTGAAGTTTTCATTTAAGTATTCTACACAAATTGAGTTCTTAGATGTGAAAATTCAGAAATCAGATTTGGGGTTGATTAAGACAGGACTTTATAAGAAGGAAGTGAAAAGGAATTCATATCTACATAAGAACAGTATGCATCCCTGACATGTCTCTAGAAATGTCCTAAAAGGGCAAGTCTGTAGAATTGTGAGACTACATAATGATGATCAGCAGCTTATGGCTGCTTTTGGTAATTTAAAATATGATTTCATGTGTAGGAGATATAATGAAAATGAAACTAAAGGTTGTATTAGGTCTGGTATGTCAGAGAGAGAATAAAGGGAGACCTTATTTCTCTGAGAATTCTCCTTCATCTGAACTGCCAAATAATGGACAGCCCAAGAAGAACATTAGAATTCCTTTAACCTTTTCTAGTGATGTCAATCTATTCTGTGAGATTATAAAAAAGAACTGGAATATTCTGTATGCCAATGATGAACTGCGTGATTATGTGACTGAGAGACCTAGTTTCTCCTTCAAAAATAATTTGTCCCTTAAGAGGCAGTTCTGCTATAAGACACACAGAGATTCTAGGGTAATCACTTCTCAAAGGTGTGGGACATATCCTTGTAGGCACTGTAGTGCCTGTAAATATATTCACACATGTATGAAATTTATACACTCAGAACTTGGCTATTGTATTGATGTTTCATTTTATGCTGATTGCGCCACCCGGAATTTGATGTTTTTATTGTTATTGTAATTGTTGTGCAGCCTATTATATAGGCAAAACAAATCGTTCCTTCAGAGAATGCATTCTTGAACACAGAGATATAAACAATAACAAAATTAGTAGTGCATTAGCTAAACATGTCCATCAATCTGGCCAAGAACATACCTTTAGGTTTTTTGCATTACAATTAGTAGATGTGAGTTTCGGGGGGGTGACCTTAGGAATAGAACAGAGGCAAGTAAACAAAAGTGGATACTTTATTTTAAAGCTGACCGTAGACCTGGGATTAATGATGCAGTATCCCTTAAACCCTTCTTACGTACTCAACCATTGAAGAACTAGGGCAAAGGCCCTTTAAATGACTGGCTGTAATTAATGTTCTGTTGGGAATGTTTCACTTTGATTGGATACTTTTTGTTTTAAATATGTGTATTTTTTAATGTTTTTTTTTTTTGTCTGATGAAGCGGTTTGTTACTGTGAAAGCGCTAACTCTCATTAAACTTTTTATTTAGAATTGTGCTGTGCTGAATCTCCACTTTGTTTTTTATTACTACAATTTGTCCCACATATCAGCATGCTGAATGAGCTCTAAAGAGGGCGTACTCTGCGTCACGCTGATGGAACTTAAAAACTCTAAGATGGACTAGATGAATAAGACACTTACAGGCAAAGTCCCAGAAGTAAGGAATACTGCAACAGTGATCTAATCAAGAACATTTTATGTTCTTGTAACATGGGAATCATTTTGGTACACTATTAAATGCTCATGCAAAGCTAACCTTACTAAGGATCTCATCTTGAGTACAGTAATTCTTATATTTTCTTATGTATTTTTCTCTTCACACCTGAAGGGTCATTTGCATTGCATAAATATTAAATTAATATTTAAGTCTACAATTGTCCTCTTGTAAATTCACACTGGGTAAAATAACTACAACACATTTACAAGGCCATCAGAATTTATATCTCAGCTGGCTGTCAATGCTGGTTTGATGAACCACGGATCTACTTTGCAAGATCGAAATACCAGTAGTCAGACTTTCAAAATGCCAAGACCACAACACCGAATAGTTATAATGCTGACAATTTAAACTGCCAACTTTCACAAAACCAAATTTGTAAAATGCCAGCTTACCCCTCATTTAATTCAATTACAAAAGTAAGAACGCATGCTGTATAAAAGAGCACTGTCACCTTAAATCTCCGTACTACGTACCTGACGCTCGCCTAAACCCTGCCCACCAACCAACAGCCGCGTACTTATAAAAAAATCCCGCTGAATATTCATGAAGGTATTTACACCACCCACATAAATATTCACAGGAGATTCCTCAAGTCAATTATTACAATTATTTTATTTTTACGTTTTGCAGGGGGGCTGTGCTCCCTAAACCCCCTGCAAATTAAATATACCAACTCCAAGATCGCACTACAGTGCGGAAATGAGCAAATTTCCTGTTCTGTTCAGCTGGAGGGGAACATCAATCGCAGAAGATACGCCCACTCATACAAAGACCAACCAGGGAGGCACTGTTCTAATACAGTGGTGGTACTTTGACCTCCCTCCACCACAGCAAGATTCTACACGCAAAAAAAAAATAAGATTATAAACAATTCTAACCAAAAGGTAAACTAATACATAAATGACCAACACTTTGCCGTCTTCTAAAGTTATAGTTAATATTTACAACATTAATGGACACGCCACAGTAAACAATCGCCAGTGCTTTTCTACTTACTTAGCATGTACTTGATATACTACACATAAACAACTTCAATTCAAAACATAAGCCAAGTCGGCATTTTAAACTTTCAGTTATGTAAGTTGGAACAGTGAAGTTTCAGTTATATAAAACTTCGATACTGTAGTCTCAGTATAATGAGCTTCGGGATTGTAGTATTTCAATCTTGTACATTAGACCCTGAACCACAGGCTACAAAACTGATGGCGAGAGTGAGGGGTGAGAAAAGTATAGTTGTGTACACTTACCATAAATGTAGATGTTAGAGTGTATTCACTGTTGCAGTCCTTACAAAATGGGTTCTCCGGCTCCCGGTAGCCCTCAGTCGACCAGAATACCAAAGTCCTTGGTATATGACGTCGGCTGCCTTCAGTTTAAGCCTGACGTCCGGTACAAAGGAAGGCAGCGGATGCCATTTCCTCAGTTTTTCTTGCCTTAACTGTCAGGAGCCCCCCAAAAAAAGGTTAGACCAGGAAAATAAAAAATCTAGTCTGTGCCATAGGGAAAAAAAGGAAGATGGAAGGGGGGAAACCAGGACTGCAACAGTGAATACACTCAAACATCTACATTTATGGTAAGTGTACACAACTGTACTATGTTCATCGTGTTTCACTGCTGCAGTCCTTACAAAATGGGTTGATTCCCAAAGCCCAGGAAAAAAAACAAAAGGGAGGAGGAACACCCACTGTTTAAGGGTTGGTAAGGATGCCCTGCAACACTGCAGTGGCAAAACCAGCCCTGGATTTAGAAAACAAGCGTAAATTATAATGTTTAGTGATGGTGTGGACAGAAGTCCAGGTAGCTGCTTCCAGGATGTCCCTAGTAGGTACACCTCTTAAAAAAGCTGCTGAGGTAGAAGCTGCTCTAGTAGAATGGGTCCTAGTACTCTGTGGAGGAACCTTGCCATGTTGTAAGTAACAAAAGTGAATACAATGAGCAATCCACTTAGACTGATTAAGTCAGGCTAGAAACCACTTTAGGCATAAAAGAGGGATTAGTTCTAAGAGAAACCCAATCCATATGGAAGATGATAAAAGGCTCCACTGCCATGCCATCAAGGCCTGCAGCTCAGAAACTCTTCTAGCTGAAGTAACAGCCAAGAGAAAGGCAGTTTTCCAGGTGAGAAACTTTGAATCTGCTGAGGCAGCTGGTTCAAAAGGAGGCAGAGTAAGTTTCTCAAGTACAAAATTAAAATCCCAAGCAGGAGTAGGTGCCCTTCTGGAAGGCTTTAAATTGCTAGCTCCCCTGAGGAACGGTTTCATCAAGGGGGGAGAGAAAATGGATTGCTCAAAGGAACAATGAGCAGAAATAGCTGAAGCATGAATCTTGACAGAAGAAAAGGAAAGTCCACCATTAAGTAAGCCTGCCAGATAGTCAAGAATAAGAGGAAGAGTAGGATGAGAAGGGTCTTCCTCTCTAGTCTGCAACCAAAAGGAGAATCTTTTCCACTTATCTGCATAAGATTTCCTAGTGCTAGGCCTCCTGGCTGCACAGAGAACCTCAACCACCTGTTGGGAAAGGTTTAAATTATGAGCCAGGCTGTGACTGGGACAGACTGCGAAGAACTGGATACCAAAGATAGTACTCATTTTTTAGACGTAAAATTGGACAAGGACTACATCAATAAATGTTATAAATGTAATACCTATAGGAAAGAACATTTTTCTAATACATACCTTCATTATGATAGTGACCACCCATATTTTTTGAAAAAGAATATAGTTAAGGGGCAAATGATTAGAATGGCGAGGATGACTTCGAACGAAAATTATTTTAATAAAGAAATTGATTTTGTAGAAAAGATGTTTCAGGAAAGAGGATATCCTGTGGAATTAACTGGGAACATCAAGGAATATGTATATAAAGGGAGATGTGACAATATTTATGCCCCTCTTTTGAAAAAGAATAGTCGAGCCTCTTCTAATATAACTAATGGTTATTTTAATAAACCAGATATTACTAAAGGCATTGATAACTTTGACAAGTTACCCTATCTTACACTTACTTTTCACAAAGGAATGGGATGGTTAAAGAAATGTATAAATGAAACTTGGGGTATGTTTAGGGAAATGTATGCTAAAACAAACATCTTCCAGGATTATATAAAATATAGTTATAGGAGGAACAAAAATATTAAGAATATTCTCGAACAACAGAAAATTAACAATATTCATGGGACGAGTAAAAAACATGGAACCTTTAAATGTGGAAGATGTGCCCAGTGTTCTTATATTGCAGGACAAAAGGAGATTGCACTGTCTAGTTTAGCAATAACTTTGAAAGCTAAAGGATATAGTAGTAGTTACACCCAGGGAGTTGTTTATTTGGTTTTTTGTAAAGCATGTTGGAGCTATTATATTGGAAAAACCGAGAGACACCCGAGGGCAAGAATATATGAACACATTAGAGACATCAACAAACATAATGATAATAATGCTTTATATAGACATGTATTGACCTGTAAAGAAGCGGATTTTAAATTTTGGGTGATAGAGGAAGTTAAACACCCAGATAGGGGAGGAGATTGGGAAACAAAACTTGAGTACAAAGAAATGATGTGGCAACTGAGATTGGATGCATGTGGAGGTAAAGGTCTAAATAACCATATATCCATTACCCCAGTTTTGAAAAATTTTGCTGCTGATCCTAAGAAAACCAGAAAAGGAAAAACAGTGAGCCAATAAGAAATAAGTTTATGGTCCACTTTTATGCACGTCTTTCTATGTATGTTTTTTTCAATACCCTAACACTTTCAACATTTTCTGCAAATATTTATATTATTTTATATTATATTTTTATGTATATATTTATGAATACCTTTTTAGCACATTTTATGTATATATTTTTAATATACAATAATATTGTTATTATATTATGTAGATATCTTATTTATTTATATACTAGGTACATTTTATATATACACACATATATATATATATTTTTTTTTTTTATACTACCAATATTTTTATTAATATATATATAAATTAAATATGTATAAGTATATTTGTTTTTTAAAATAGGTTTAGGAATGATAGTATGTGTACATTTATATTCATTCTTGCCAATCAGCATCTCTCTGAGCCCCTGTTTGATACTATGTTTTGGTTATCATTAGTATTGTATGTATTGTCAGTACATATACATTTAATAAGGAATGTGGTCCTTTTAAGAAATGGTCATATAAATTAATCAATTAATGTATTTACGCCAGCCCACTTTTGGATTTGTATATAAGTGATGATTCTTGTTTATTTTAATTGACTCTGAAGAAGTCTCCGAACGGAGACGAAAGCGCTCAGTCGATATTTGTGTGTTGTGGAGTTGTTTTTGGAGTTACTAATGCTTTTTCCAGCATTGGATCATCTTTTTGGCTGTTTATTCCACTTCGTATATTTCAGGACTACCTTTATTGTTCTTGGAGCAGGTCGTTTTGGTTTGGATACCAATGTTGCCTGGGCCAGTCTGGAGCGATGAGGATGGCCTTTGGTTTTTCGCCCCTCATCTTTAACAGCACTCTGGGAAGAAGAGGCAGAGAAGGGAATGCATAGATCGAAAGCTGTCTCCAGGGGAAGGACAGAGCATCCACTTTCCAAGCTTTGTCATGATGATCCCTGGTGCAAAAGGTTGGAAGAAGGTGGTTGGTCACAGATGAAAAGAGATCCACCTGGGGAGTGCCCAGGCACTGAATGATTCGATAGAAGATGGTCTTGTTTAGTTGCCACTCATGAGGATCCAGGACCTGCCTGCTCAAGTGGTCTGCCAAAGTGTTGAGCCTTCCTGGAAGAAACTGAGCTATCAGATGAATGCCCATGGAAGCTGCTATGGACCATAGTATCATACTTTGTCTGCACAGGGGATAAGAGTGAGTCCTTCTCTGCTTGTTGATGTACCACATGATTGTGGTGTCTGTCTTGACTAGAAGAATTCCAAGAGAGAGAAGATGCTTGAAAAACACCAAGGCCTGCTGGACTGCTATCAATTCTTTCAGATTTATGTGCAAATGAACCTGTTGATAGTTTCAAGTCCCCAGAATGCATCTGCCCTCTAGATGAGCTCCCCAAGCATAGTCTGAGGCATCTGTGGTGAGAGTCTGGCTGACAGGAGGTGGACAGAAAGGCAAGCCTGTGTTCTGTGCACAGGCCATCGCACACCAAAGGAACTCCGTCTGCAGGCAGGGAATCAGAGGAAAAATCAAGTCTAAATCCTGAGTGTGTTGACACCAAAGGTTTTTGAGGTACCATTGTATTTTCCTCATATGCAGTCTGGCATATGGAATCATCAGAATACATGAAGTCATGAATCCCAGGGCTTGCTGGAATTGCCTTGCAGAGAGCTGGGTCATGATTGCCAAATTATTGAATTAATTCGAAAGATCCATTTGTTTCTCTTGAGGGAGGAATACCATCTGGGCGGCTGTGTTCAGACTCACTCCCAGGAATACAATCTCCCTGGTGGGTACCAATTTTGACTTCTTTTCATTGACAGTGTAGCCCAAAGATGTGAGAAGGTCCTTTACAAAGTCCAACTCCTTTAGAAGTTGCTCTGGAGAGTTTGCCTGAATAAGACAATCGTCCAAGTAAGGGTAAATTTGAATGGTTTTTTGCCTGCAAAAAGCAATGACTGGAGCCAGGCATTTTGTAAAAACTCTGGGAGTAGTAGATAAGCCAAAGGGCAGTGCAGAGAACTGGAAGTGCCTGTTCCCCGCCCTGAAGCGAAGGAACTGCCTGCAGCGAAGGAACTGCCTGCAGCTTTCCCTTATTGGGATGTGCAGATAAGCTTCTTTGAGATCCAAAGTCACCAGCCAGGAATCCTTGGCCAGCATTGGCAGCAACTGCTGAAGAGTGAGCATTTTGAACTTGGGAATCACCAGAAGAGTGTTTAGAATGGACAAATCAAGAATAGGGTGCCAGGTGCCCCCGTTTTTGGGAACCAGGAAAAGTCTTGAGTAGAAACCCCGGCCTATCTGTAGTGCAGGAACTGGCTCTATTGCTCGCAGGTTTAGCAAAGAAACAACTTGTTTTTCTGCTTCTGCCCTTTGAAGAGGAGGGATATCTGGGTATCCTTGGTGAACCCGGAAGGTGTGAAAAGAGAACTTGTAGCCTTGGGATACTATTTTGAGCACCCATTTGTAGTATGCGATGGTGTACCAAACATCTGCAAAAATGGCTAATTCCCCCCCCCCCCCCCCAAAGGAAACCCTGGACCTGCTGAGAAAGGCCGGAGTCATTGGGAATGCTTGCTTTGGGAAATGTGCTTAGAACTTCTGATTTTGAAGAGGAAGACTGCCAGTGCTCAACCTTTTGAGAGGTGGAAGTCTGTCCCCTAGAAGACCTGTAACCCCTAGGCGTATTGCAACCCTGTTTACTAGGGTCAGGAAAAGTCCAATTTTTAGAAGGGTAATGCCTACTAAAACGAGGAGGCGGAACCTGCAGAAAATCCTTAACAGTTTGCATAGATTTGGCCTTATCCTCCAACTTTTTCAACACCTCTTCTGCTTTGCTACCAAAAAGATTGTCCTTGTGCAAAGGTATATCCAATAATTTAGATTTGACAGGTTCAGAAAGGGGCTGTTCCCTGAGCCAAGCATGTCTTCTAATAACAGAACCAGTGGCTGCTGCCCTGCAAGAAGCTTCCAAAGTGTCAAAACCACAATGTAGAGAATGTTTAGTGACAAGAGTGGTAGAATTCATAAATCTTGCATATCCTTACTCTCCATCAGGGAAGGAACACCAGCAATTTTAGCCTTAATAGCCTCCAAAGTATGCTGCTGATACTTAAGCATATGAAAAAGACAATTAACAGACCTAATCATCAGGGTGGAAGAAGTATAAACCTTTTTACCCCACCTATCCAAGGCCCTAGATTCCCTGTCAGAAGGAACAGGATTTTTAGCAACCATGGCTCTAACACCTTTAGGGCCCTGAGAAATAATCTCTGGATCCACAGTAGGATTCTTGAAAAGGAACGGATGAGAATCCGGAACTCATACCTGTCAGGCTTTCTGGGAGCAAGAGAAACAGAATTAGGAGTCAAAGAATTTTCCATGGAAACAATCAACTTCTAAAACCGGAGGGATAGCCAAAGGCTTATGCTGTGGCAAATCCAAGAATTCCCTAATCTGTTTCTTAGATTGAGGGTAGTCCTTACTTTCCCATTTGAAATGCTCCCTAAGAGTATTCAGAGTATCTCCAAAAAAGAAATCTTCTGGAGGAGAGGCAGAATGGATGGAGTTTTCTGCATCAGAATCCTCAAAACCAGAAAAAAGTTGAGAGTTTCTCTCTTCATCAGTAGAAGAGCTGGAAATCTCAGAGTATGAGGCAGACAAAACTTCTGGGGACAATTCCCTAGCCCTCTTAGAAGGAGGTGGCTGAGAGCCCCCGATAAGGGTCAAGAGATCACTAGCCATCTTAATCATCTGAGACTGAGGCATTTGAGGGGAGGCCGGCACCTGCTTTGGAGTAGATTTTCGGCTGGGAGGCCTGCTAGAAAGCCGGAAGGACTCAGGAGGCCTAGCCACCGCAGTAGTCTGAGCCAAGGTAGTCAGTCTGGATCTGGTCTCCGGGCGGAGAAAAGAGGCCTCAGAAGCTGGCGCCTGCTTAGCGGCTCCGGATTCAGAGGGGGCAACTGGCAGAGGGTCCGAAGACGAAGTGGAAGCCTGTGGAATGGAGGACTCAGAAAAGGTCTCTGCAGATGCCTGTTGCTGAACATCTGCGGACTGCAGTGGCAATGAAAGCGCCTCACTGACTACCGCTGGGCCAACAACCAACTTAACAGGGATGTCGTTGGCTAATTTGACCCTAGGCCTGTCGCAGTCCTTATCCTTGCGCTTCTTGGGCACATCTGAAGTCGACGAACTTAGGCCAAACACCGAAATGCTTGAACAAAATCCTAGCTCTACGGCGAATGGTATGCGGGTTGAAAGAAGCACAAAGCACACTAACAGGGACATTGTGCTCAAGGCCCAAACAAGTGATACAATAGGAGTGAAAATCATGGTGCAGAATCTGTTTTCCACAGGCAAGACAGTTATTAGCTTTCTCCGACATTCGTTAAAGCAAAAAAAAAAGGGAAAATGGGGTCCTTATCTGAGGAGGTCTTCAACTAAGCAGTCTGTATACAAAAAGAAGGTACTCGGCCGACCTGCACTCGTGCAAAAAGCTTCTGCTTCGGGCTCCACGGCAAGAAAGCCTGAGGAAATGGCATCAGCTGCTTTCCTTTGTACCGGATGTCCTGATGTCAGGCTTAAACTGAAGGCAGCTGATGTCATACACCAAGGATTTTGGTATTCTGGCCGACTGAGGGCTACCGGGAGCTGGATAACCCATTTTGTAAGGACTGCAACAGTGAAACACTATGAACATAAGCAGTCAGATACTATTTTACTTTCTAGGGGTAAGGAAGCAGACAGAGTGAAATCTGCATAAACTCTGGTGGAAACCACAGGCTTAGTATATAAAAAAAAAAAAAGACACCAGTCTTATTACCTGTGAAATAGGACATGAAGGAATGCAAAGAAACTAAAAATTATCCAGTGGTAGCCAAGTACACATCACATACAACAGAACACAAGGAAAAGCAGTCCTGCATTACAATAACTACACATTAATGTCTCCTTCCTTCCAAGGCACGGACCTCAAATGGGAAGCCATAAGGCTCATGTCCCATCAAACTAGGTTATTCACTCAGAGGATTACTGCCAAGACTAGTCAGCGTACGCATACAGGGAGAAGAAAAAAATCTAGCAACTACCGGCTTCTTAGTTCAACAGTGGCAGAAAAACTCAAGACAATTTTAAGAAGGTGTCTTGCAGCATTTCTAGAGGACAAGCAGCTGCTGGACAGTAGCAAGCATAGATAAATGGTCAAAAGGAGCTGTGAGGCAGTTATGACCGTCTGTTCAGCAGGACTTCAGAAAGGCCTTTGACTTCATTCCATGCAGGAGACTGATAGGAAATTAGGGGCAGGACAAAGAATGGGGAACTAGACAGCGGCATGGTTGAATGGACACAGATCCTTGTGGTAAGAGGGATAATGCCAGGAATTCAGCAAGTGACTAGCACAGTACTGCAGAGATCCACCCAGAGTCCAACACTCCTCTACATTTGTCTGAGGCTGGCTTAACTAAACACCAAACTAGATCAACCTCATTGCTAATATGACAAAGGTAGGTGCAGTAGTGGAACATTGGAATGAGTCTACTGAAGGATTTGGAAAGGATAAGAGAGTGAGCAGAAAAGTGGCAGCTGAGGCTCTTTGCAAACAAATGCTAACTGATTATAACACACAGTACAGAAGATTAAGTCTCTGAACTGTTAATGAACTGCTTCCTGTAGTAAAAGGTACAGACTTGGATTCCTTCCATCTCCATTTACCTATTGTCTCTCTCTGAAAAAAGTCACTCAGACAGTGCTCCTAGGCCACTTGTGTCAAATGGGCCTATCCAGTTAAATGAATAAACTAAAAAAAAAAAAAAAAAATACTGTTCTTACTTATATATTTTTTTTTTGTTTAACTGTTTCTCGGACCGTTTTCAAACACAAGCAGGGCGCCCTGTCTAGTTACAAGACTTGATCAGAGTCGCACTTGCACCATAGGTGTGAAGTATCAGTTGAGACAAAAGAGCAAGGAAAATGAGTCGAGGGTGTTGATAACACTTGCACTGGAGTCGAGGGTGTTGATAACACTTGCACTGGACTACTGTGAGGGAAATGGCACTAGCAAAAAGAATTAGTAAGATAACAAAACCCACACAGTGAACTGCATCAAACCGTTTTATTCCAGAACCATAAAAATAAAAATAAAAAGATACTTAGCGCTTTCACCCAAACATTAGGGCATCATCAGAGTACCTGATGATGAACTAATGTTTGGGTGAAAGCGCTAAGTATCTTTTTATTTTTATGGTTCTGGAATAAAATGGTTTGATGCAGTTCACTGTGTGGGTTTTGTTATCTTACTAGCAAAAAGAATGCCTGGTTGTAGCCTGAAGGGAGATGGATTATACAATCAAGAAGGTAATATGTGTAAATCGGCAGAACCTTGGGTCAGTCCACACCTTAAGTAATGCATGCAGTTCAGAGGCCATAAAAGGAAAAGGACAATCAGGCTTACAGAAGAAATCATGAGGGAAGCTGACAATGATCCGTACGACAGAGGAGAAAGAATATGCCCAGTGGGAGGTTACAGGAGTTAAAGTTCTTCTAACTTGAGAAGAGACCACAGGCACATAACATTTGGTGCAATGGCTTATGTAATGGGGACATGATGCGGTCAATCTGAAGAATAAGAACAGGGGAAGGAAAGAGCGGTCACAGGCAGCAGATGGTTGGCAATAATTACTCCCCGATCACTCTAAACTACTTTTTCCACACAGGTTTTAGACACAGAATGGACTACCAGAATGAGTGGTAGACTGGGGAAACCACAGAGGCAAGACAGTGTGAGACAGAAGGGAAAGGTAAGACTGGAGGGGAGGTAGAATGTTAGGGCATTTTAAACAGGCAGAGAAAATAAGCTTATCGTTTCCTTCTGCCTTTAAGTCAATGTAACATTACATAAAGGTGGACAAAATAAAGCACAGAGAGTCAGGAAGCTGCACGTCAAAGTAACAGAGATGCAAGAATTAGGCAAGATTGTGTCAGGTCAAGTGCAAAAGAAAAAAAAGTGCAAGGAGGGGTCTGAAGTTTGGACACCTGCATACAAATCCAATTTTCATCAAGCAGGAAGAAGACAATACTCACTGTGAAGCAGCATCTACCAATATAGCACCACAACATTTCAGTGCCAGGAAGACTTAGGAAAACCTACCTTACTCCTTTAAGGCATGTCACTTTGTGATACTCTGCTTTGAATACACCTCTGATGCCACAATCACTGGGTTGTAAACTCAGGTTGGCAGATATCCAACTTTTTATTTCATCTAATGCTGGCCTTGGTAAATGGCTCAGAGAATATAATCCTGCCCTTATCAAACGTTACTGCAGTTCACTGTCTTAGCTGAATATTGCAGAATTGCTCCTGTCTAAATGCTCCATAAAGAAGTAATAAAATGAAGCTACACAAACCTCAAACACAGATGCAACCTCTTAACAGGCCATAAAGATTTTTTTTTCTGCCTTGCTTGCTAGAGCACTGCTGACCAAGCAAATACACGAATAATAAAATCCCTGCTAAGCAATCTAATATAAAAGACAAGGTGGTGACATATTTAAAATCAATAACAGTAAAAATGCTTATCTAGTGAAACGTCAGACTTATGCCTGAATTCATCCTGTAAAGTCTGAACACTTATAAGGTGCTTACTTAAGAAAATCATTATCATTTTTGTATATTAAATATTCCTAGATGCTAAATCTTCATTGATTATTACTGATAGGATGAATCTGTGCTGCAGTGATATAATTCAAAACAAGTTCATTTTTTTCTCTCTCAGATTACCTGAGACTACAGAAGAACTGTGACACCTCAGCTCCTTTCTATTTCACAGCTAATAAAAACAGTCTTTTTACCAAACTTTTTTATAAATTGATGCAATAGGCAGTCACTCTGCTACATGCTCTCTACACTCAAAATGAAAATGTTTCACTTTACAAATGCATGTTTCAAAGTAAAATTAAAAAAAAGGCTGATTTACACAGCTTGCACTTGCTCAACGTTTTATAAATGAGTATTACATGTCATTGTGTGAAAGTGTGTGTGTGTGTGTGTGTGTGTGTGTGTGTGTGTGTGTGTGTGTGTGTGTGTGTGTGTGTGTGTGTGTGTGTGTGTGTGTTGGAGGGGGTAAGACCCGATGATATGAATTCCTAACTAAAATAGTCTAGGACCTGCAGTAAGAAAAATGCATCCTAACTGGCAGATGCTTAAAAAGGTACTAAGCAAACCTTTGACAGATAACAGCATTTTGCTTCTCCTTGGAACTTGGGAGCAAAACAAAAGCTTCAGCTCTTCATATTATAAAGAAGGTTAAAACTAAGGTCAATAAAAAGATATCTTCCTTACATTAAGTACCAATTAAAGAGAGACTTGCTGGAATAATGTAGGGCATTTTGATTACCAGCACAAGATCAAAATAGAAAACACTGAGAATTAGGAAACTAAGGAATCCAGAGTGAGTGAGAGTAGGGAGTTACCACAATCAAAGCGTGGATCTTTGCATGCATGGGAGGGGGGTTACAAAGTAAGAGCGAGTCTCTGATATTTCTTTTTGCTTGCAACAAGTGGTTCAAATGGGGATTCACATAACATAAATCATACATGTGACATGGTGCCACTTAGCAGAGAGCAAAGACAACTGGCATTACTAATATTAACTAGCCTCCAAACCCTGGCATCTACCCAGAATGGTTGGTGAATGCCCAGCATGTTCTCTTGACAGGGAAAGTAAGCATCATTGGGGTTAAGAATTCTGTACATTGCACCACATTATATGTACAGACTGCAGAATGCCTAGGGAACTTAAAGCCTAATATCTAGAGCCCAAAGTTAAAAGCCAAAAGGTTTCCAATATTCCGTTTTCAAGTCTCTTTGTCAGCAAATCAATTGATATTCGATAAAATGCCACAAGCAGTTACCTTATGGGTTAGGCTAATCAAGTTTCAAGTGTGAAGTATCAGATACATGCAGAGCATGAATTGCCAAAGTACAGAACTTCTTAGAAAAACTGAAGATAATATAAAGGTCGGAACAATATTAAACTTAAAAACTGCAGTGGATGGGATCTTAGGGTCTTCAACAAGGGTAAAAAAATGCTCAATATGTCATAGTTATTGCACTAGGTAAAGTAAGCTAATCTAAGAATCCATCTTTCCTAAAACAAGAGTTAATTCTTGATGAAGGCTCATGTGAAGGCAGGGTTATGTGTTCCAAGTCCAAAATCGAAAAGTAAGGTCAGCGGCAAGCTAAGAACTTGGTTATATTCAACTGGACGTATAAGAGAATTTAAGTACCTTTTTATGCACTTTTTCTTTTAAAAAATACAGTATTTAAATTGATTTAAACTGTGTATGAAGGAGTGTTGAAGGAATTTTTAACTGGTTATTCTGCTCTTCAGTAACTTGAACTAAAAGCTAGTGTTGGCTGAATTTTGTTATTTGCTAGTAATTACAGGTGTGGGGGTAGCCACATTCAGTGATTTCCTGTCCTTGCATATTTAAACTGGTGCATGTGAAATAATTCCTGCTTTAAAACTTCAGCTTGGCAAGCTAAGAACTTGGTTATATTCAACTGGACGTATAAGAGAATTTAAGTACCTTTTATGCACTTTTTCTTTTAAAAAATACAGTATTTAAATTGATTTAAACTGTGTATGAAGGAGTGTTGAAGGAATTTTTAACTGGTTATTCTGCTCTTCAGTAACTTGAACTAAAAGCTAGTGTTGGCTGAATTTTGTTATTTGCTAGTAATTACAGGTGTGGGGGTAGCCACATTCAGTGATTTCCTGTCCTTGCATATTTAAACTGGTGCATGTGAAATAATTCCTGCTTTAAAACTTCAGCTTGGCAAGCTAAGAACTTGGTTATATTCAACTGGACGTATAAGAGAATTTAAGTACCTTTTTATGCACTTTTTCTTTTTAAAAATACAGTATTTAAATTGATTTAAACTGTGTATGAAGGAGTGTTGAAGGAATTTTTAACTGGTTTTTCTGCTCTTCAGTAACTTGAACTAAAAGCTAGTGTTGGCTGAATTTTGTTATTTGCTAGTAATTACAGGTGTGCGCGTAGCCACATTCAGTGATTTCCTGTCCTTGCATATTTAAACTGGTGCATGTGAAATAATTCCTGCTTTAAAACTTCAGCTTGGCAAGCTAAGAACTTGGTTATATTCAACTGGACGTATAAGAGAATTTAAGTACCTTTTATGCACTTTTCTTTTTAAAAGTACAGTATTTAAATTGATTTAAACTGTGTATGAAGGAGTGTTGAAGGAATTTTTAACTGTTATTCTGCTCTTCAGTAACTTGAACTAAAAGCTAGTGTTGGCTGAATTTTGTTATTTGCTAGTAATTACAGGTGTGGGGGTAGCCACATTCATTGATTTCCTGTCCTTGCATATTTAAACTGGTGCATGTGAAATAATTCCTGCTTTAAAACTTCAGCTTGGCAAGCTAAGAACTTGGTTATATTCAACTGGACGTATAAGAGAATTTAAGTACCTTTTATGCACTTTTCTTTTAAAAATACAGTATTTAAATTGATTTAAACTGTGTATGAAGGAGTGTTGAAGGAATTTTTAACTGGTTATTCTGCTCTTCAGTAACTTGAACTAAAAGCTAGTGTTGGCTGAATTTTGTTATTTGCTAGTAATTACAGGTGTGGTAGCCACATTCAGTGATTTCCTGTCCTTGCATATTTTAAACTGGTGCATGTGAAATAATTCCTGCTTTAAAACTTCAGCTTGGCAAGCTAAGAACTTGGTTATATTCAACTGGACGTATAAGAGAATTTAAGTACCTTTTATGCACTTTTCTTTTAAAAAATACAGTATTTAAATTGATTTAAACTGTGTATGAAGGAGTGTTGAAGGAATTTTTAACTGGTTATTCTGCTCTTCAGTAACTTGAACTAAAAGCTAGTGTTGGCTGAATTTTGTTATTTGCTAGTAATTACAGGTGTGGGGGTAGCCACATTCAGTGATTTCCTGTCCTTGCATATTTAAACTGGTGCATGTGAAATAATTCCTGCTTTAAAACTTCAGCTTGGCAAGCTAAGAACTTGGTTATATTCAACTGGACGTATAAGAGAATTTAAGTACCTTTTTATGCACTTTTTCTTTTAAAAATACAGTATTTAAATTGATTTAAACTGTGTATGAAGGAGTGTTGAAGGAATTTTTAACTGGTTTTTCTGCTCTTCAGTAACTTGAACTAAAAGCTAGTGTTGGCTGAATTTTGTTATTTGCTAGTAATTACAGGTGTGGGGGTAGCCACATTCAGTGATTTCCTGTCCTTGCATATTTAAACTGGTGCATGTGAAATAATTCCTGCTTTAAAACTTCAGCTTGGCAAGCTAAGAACTTGGTTATATTCAACTGGACGTATAAGAGAATTTAAGTACCTTTTATGCACTTTTTCTTTTAAAAAATACAGTATTTAAATTGATTTAAACTGTGTATGAAGGAGTGTTGAAGGAATTTTTAACTGGTTATTCTGCTCTTCAGTAACTTGAACTAAAAGCTAGTGTTGGCTGAATTTTGTTATTTGCTAGTAATTACAGGTGTGGGGGTAGCCACATTCAGTGATTTCCTGTCCTTGCATATTTAAACTGGTGCATGTGAAATAATTCCTGCTTTAAAACTTCAGCTTGGCAAGCTAAGAACTTGGTTATATTCAACTGGACGTATAAGAGAATTTAAGTACCTTATTATGCACTTTTTCTTTTAAAAATACAGTGTTTAAATTGATTTAAACTGTGTATGAAGGAGTGTTGAAGGAATTTTTAACTGGTTATTCTGCTCTTCAATCTTAGTGGCATTGAAACTGCCCGCCCCTCAGCCTGCCTCTGGGCCCATCTCATTTGCTCACTCAACTGAGTGCAGTGAGATCATATTCTGATTTCAGGCACTCCTACTGTGTACAAAGAGAGCATCTGGGAAATAGAAAAAAAAAAAAAAAATTAAGCTTATTTCCTGCCTTTCTTGTTAAGTGGTACAGACTATTTGTAGGCTTCTGAGCCCCCAAGCCCTTCTGTGTTTGAGGGAAGCCTTCTAGCTTGTTTTTTTTTTCTTGTAACTAGCCAGTTTTCTAGTTTCAGCACTCAAATCTGTTTCTTTGATCTCAGCACTTGTTCAGAAAAAAAAAAAAAAAAAAATTTCATCTGCTTTTACTGTACTTGTGTTTTTACCTACTTCTTTTTACTTTTGCATCATCTTAAAATACTCAATTGTATTTATTACTGCTTGGTGTAACTCATTCTAAGCCTTTTGGTTTAAACACTTGGGCTTCGGACCAGTTAGTTGTTTTGCACTGAGAGGTTTGTGGTCTGCACTGTTGTGGCAGAACAGGTAGCTTACATCCTTCTAGGTTGAGAACTGCTGATTGAGGGCTCAGTGTCTGTTATTCTAAAAGTGTATTAATTCTGGTTTAAGCACTTGGGCTTTCAAGCCAGTTATTTTACATTAAGAGGGTTCGTGGTCTGCACTCTTGTGGGAGGAGAGGCTGGACTCTGCCCTTCTGAGCTGGGAATTTCTGGTTAAAGGCTTATAGTGCATGCATATCTGAACTGTTTCTTACTGAAGTTGGTGCGCCTTGTTTGCTGTGGCATAGACTGGATTCGGGCCTGCTGGATCTAGCTTTGTTTGTGTAACTTGAGCACTAATCCAGACATTCTCTAAAGTATTCAATGGTATTTATTACTGCTTGGTTGTAACTTGATTAAAGTGTAGCTATCATTCAAGTCTTTTGGATTAAGCACTTGGGCTTCAGACCAGTTGTTTTACATTAGGAAGGTTTGTGGCAAGCACTGTGGTGGCAGGACAGGTAGCTTTCATCCTTCTAAGTTGGGAACTGCTGATTGAGAGCCCAGTGTCCAAGTGTATTAGTTCTGGTTTAGGCACTTGGGCTTCAGGCCAGTTATTTTACATTAAGAAGGTTCGTGGACTGCAATCTTGTGGGAGAAGAGGCTGGACTCTGCCCTTCTGAGCTGGGAATTTTCTGGTTAAAGGTTTATAGTGCCTGAATATTTGAACTGTATCTTACTGAAATTGGTTCACCTTGTTTGTTTGCTCTAGCATAGACTAGATCCAGGCCTACTGAATCTAGCTTTGTTTATATACTTGTTGTTTGTTTGCTTGTTATTTCCCTGGAAGCTAATTCACCTAATACGCAACTTCTCAGCGCTTCTGTGGATCACTAGTGATATCTGCATTGCTTACTGTAATTATTTCCTTGTTTCACTTGAAAGAAAGTTACTGTTTGTCGTTTTTGCATTTAGTTACTTGTATCACATTGCACTCAAGTTACCTGGCACTTGCTCACTAAAGCAATTATATAAGTCAGCACTAAAAATTAAAAGCACTACACCCTCACTCCCCACTGGCCCTTGTTTTCAATTAAGGATTTCCCAATATTATTCTAGCATGTCCAAAGGTCAGTTGTCAATCTCCTCTCCGGTCCAGCTGGTGAATCTGGGAATCTTGAGGCAATGTTATAACTGCCTCATGTACACAGACAACCCTCTCCTCCTCCCACATAACACAAATACTTGAGAGATGCAGCTATTTAGCCAAACTGGAGGCTGAGCTCTCTCAACTCAGGACTGGCAAGACCAGACAGGAGGAGAAGGCAACTACACACACCACAAAACCAGCCTCACATAATGCTACCACTCCACTGAATCAAACACATAAACACACAAAGACATACTCGGAGGCTCTGAGTAAAATTTACCTAAACAGCAGAGGCCTCCAAAGCAGACACCCAAACAACTGCTACCTCAAGACACCCCACAAGCAACACATAAACCACAAAAGCAGTGTGCAAAGCAGTCACAGCCCTTAAGGCCAAATACAACACCAAACATACTTGTCATAGGTGACTCCATAGTCAGACACACTGACGTCCCACTCACCAGGCTGAACAAGGAGAGGGTCACAGTAAGCTGCCTATCGGGCGCTAGAATCCGCCACATAACACAAGCACTCGGGTCACTCCACAGCAAGTACAAATATGACACAGTCATTGTCCATGCTGGTGTGAACGACCTGAGACATACCTCCCTGGACTGCATGAAAAGAGACATAGAGGAGCTCTCTGATTATGTAGCCCAGGCAGGTATGACCCTAACCCTGAGCAGTATCCTTCCTTCACCAAGAATGATGCCACAATATAGAGACAAGAGGATCAGCTTTAACAATTGGCTTAATGTCTGGTGTCATTCAAAGGGGATCCAGTGTCTGTCTGCCTGGGATGACATGCTTGACAAGCCACGCTGCTTCGCAAGGGACGGCTTGCACCTGTCACCCCTGGGATTCCGGATAGTGGCTAAGGCTCTTGCCACCCCCATAGTGCCTTTTTTAGGCAAGGCTCAAATTCTAAACCTACCACCCTAGAAAACAAAAATGGGAAGAAATTGAGGGTAATGCTGCTCAATGCCAGAAGTCTAAATCTCAAAATGCACGCACTCGAGGCCCTTCTCAGTATGGAGAACATCGATGTCTGTGCTGTAACTGAAACCTGGTTCAAGGCTACTGAGAGCACCCCGGCACTATTAGGTTTTACCTCATATCATGCGTTCCGGCCCCAAAACCCAGACCACTCCACAAAAGGAGGGGGTGTATCCATATTCATAAAGGATACTCACACCTCCAGGTTGGTGGCAACGCATGAAGCTTGGAAACCATCCAGGTGCAACTAACAATAGGCAAAACTGCTCTACAAATTGTAGCATGCTACAGGCCACCCTCTCAAACTCAGGAACCCCACACAGCCTTCCTGAAGACACTGGAGGGTATAAATGTATCTCCAAACACCATCATATTGGGTGACTTCAACTACCCGAATATAGACTGGGAACATTACTCAAGCCCTAACTTTCTAGCCCAACGGTTCCTGGAGTTCATAAATTCAAATGCCATGGAACAGCTAGTCACTGTTCCCACGAGAGGAGAAAATATACTAGATCTCATTGTCACAAACATGGGGACAAAATGCTCCACACCGAAGTATATCCCTCATTGGTGAGATCTGATCATAAACTAATCTCACTGGAAATCCACATCCGCCCCACCCCAAACAAAAAGACCATAGTGAAGAACTTCTCTAAAGCAAACTTCACACTACTCAAGACTGGTGTGGTATCCTTCAAGGCCCCTGAGTCAGAGGAAACCACAACCCAAGCTCGGAAGCCCTTACAAATGCCTTCTATGAACACCTCCAGGACTGCATGGATCAGGCAATCCCAAATAAAACCAAGACTCTTTCCACAAAGGGCAAACGTCCAGTCTGGTGGACCCCAGCCATTAACAAACTTTACAATAAGAGGAGAAAGCTATTACATGATAGAACAAAATCCATAAAAGGGAAGTCACCCTGATCATTATTAGTAAAAAATACGAGCACTCATAAAATCAACTAAGGCCAATTTTGAGAGAAAAATTGCCATGGATTCAAAGGACAATCATAAGGCCTTTTCAGCTATGTTAGGAACCTGGGTGGAAACTCACAGATATGCTCAGAATTAGTCCAAAATGATACAAAAATCACTGAACCCACAGACATTGCCAACATACTGGCAGACAGGTTCAGTGCAAACTTCACCCCTCTCCCCTAAAGGAGAGATAACTATCCCAGCCGAGTGTAGCCTCCCGGACATCTCAAATGCGCAGGTGAAAGCTGCTCTCTCTAAAGCTAAAAAACAGCATCAATGGGACCGGATGGTGTCCCCGGCTGTGTGCTACATGAGCTAAATGAGGAATTAAACCCGCACATAAGGCAGCTGTTTAATCTCAGCCTTACCACAGGATACGTGCCCAAGGAGTGGCGTACGGCAACTGTGGTCCCACTCCACAAAGGTGGCGCCTCTATGGACCCTGGTAATTACCCCATAAGCTTAACAAGTCTAGTCTGCAAAGCTATGGAGAGGATCATAATGGAGCTCATAAACAAAGATATAGGGAACTTGCAGACATTGGACCCGACCCAGTTTGGCTTTGTCAAGGGAAGATCATGCCTTTTGAACTTGGTCGACTTCTTAGAAATAGTCACCAAGGCCATTGATGAGGGAAAGGCAGTCCATACAGCCTACCTTGACCTTGCAAAGGCTTTCGACACAATACCCCACTCGGGTATTGTAGAAAAACTTACCAGCTTAAATGTAAACCCATATGTCACAAGATGGGTTGCAAACTGGCTTAAGGACAGAACCCACAGGGTTAGAGTTGCTGGCGCTGTGTCAGACTCCAAGCCGGTCACAAGTGGTGTCCCACAGGGCTCGGTCCTTGGCCCGCTATTGTTTGGCATCTACTTCTCAGAAGTACAGGCCAACATGGGAGGACTTTGGCTGACAAAGTTTGCAGATGACTGCAAACTGGGCCATAGTGGAAAGTGCATCGGACACTGATATCCTTCAGAAGGGACTCACGGAAACAGATAGCTGGTGCCAGAGCCATGGCCTGAAGTTAAACGCCAAAAATGTATAGTCATACCCTTCGGGAAAAACAAGGTAACCCCAAGCTACCATATAGGTGCCAATCCACTAAGCACAGAAGAGGTTATCAGGGACCTGGGGACCCAGGTTGACAGTGGCCTTTCTTTTGACACTCACATTGCTAAAGTGGTTAGAAAGACCTTCTACATTGCCCACCTGATCATGAAGGGATTCACATCCAGATCTAGTGAGGTCATTGTTCCCCTGTACTCTTCACTTATCAGACCAATGATCGAGTACAATGCCCCATTCGGGATGTATCTCACCCGACATCTGCAGCAATTGGAGAGACCCCAAAAGTTCCTCACCAAAAGGATAAAGGGACTCCAAAATCTGTCATATGCTGCCAGATTGAAGAAACTCCAGCTCTATTCAGTCGCATATCGTCTGCTCAGAGGTGACATGTGCCTGACATACAAGGCCATGTCCAACCCGGAATTAATGGACATGCTCCACCTCAAAAAATCCAAATCCACCAAAACTACTAGAGCAAGCGACTTAAACCTTAGCACGGATATAAATAGGACGTGCTGGAGGGATAGATTTATCACTCAGAGACTCCCTATGCTGTGGAATAAAATCCCGGTCCATGTGAGGCAGAGCACCTCGCTGACTCTGTTCAAGAGAAATCTAGACCTGTGGATGGGAGATCGTAGGTTTACCCCGGGAATCATCTCTGGGTCACTGCTGGACAGAGGCACAACAAACTAATGGGCACAGTATTTTTTCATATAAGGGGTGGCGTAAGCCACAATAATTTGGGCTAGGCTTATAAATGCCTTAGGGCAGATAGCCTAGTATAAACCTATGAACCTATGAACAGGGGAACACAAGTGTGGCCAGAAATTTACATTGTGTAATCATGGCCTCTTACCACTTCCCATTTAAACACACACACACCTTCCAATGAACACAAGAAATGAACCCACACTTTTTCAGTTGCTGACACTTAAACCATACAAATAATTTCAAAGAGGTAACTCACTTCATGTAAGATGCATGGAAATCAGTTCTACAGACATGTTTTGTAGACTATATACAGCTTCTGACCTACAAGCAAAAATTTGCAATATTTTTGAGAGATGATCAGAAAAAAATAATTTGAATACAAACAGCATGCCTTCCCATAAATACAGATAAAACGACCAATCTTATTTAATGTGGTCTAGGGCAGGTGGGCACTGCCTGGGTAGTAAAAAGTGGAGAGCCAAACTTGACGGTAAATATATTCTCAGCTGTAACTTTCCTTGCCTCTGGTTTTAGGTGAACAGAGATCCATATACCTAGTCTTGGGGTAGTTTATGAATCGCATCAAATCTTCTTAAAAGTAAGAGTATTTCACAATATGCTAGAGCCCTTGTCACTGAAACAAAACTCAGGAGCTTAATAAAATCCACCAAAGCCATGTCTGAGACAAACAGCTACCCAAGCCAAACAGAATCCCAAGGCCTTTTTTAAGTTATGTTTGTAATCTCAAAACAGCAACACACTGTGTGATTGTGAACGAGGTTTCCCTATGCAGAGGCTGAAGATGTATCCAACCTACTGGCTGATAAATTCAGCTCTTACCCCCACCCCCGTCCCTCAAGATATACCTGAAATTGGCTCTCCTTCAGCTATCACGCAAAACCAAATTCTAAAAGCACTATTAAAATCTAAAAAAACTGCATTGACAGGTCTTGACAATGTCCTTGGATGCATCTTAAATAGCATGAAGCACAATTCTGCCACCCTAGCCCCCCACCCCACTACACTGTTCAACCTCAGCTTCCATACATGTTTCGCGCCAAGCAAATGGAGAACAGCTACAGTCATACCCTAGCGTAAGGGAGAACCTTCCACAGACACAGGAAATTATAAACGTACAAGTCTGACCAGCCACATACACAAAGCCATGGAAAGACGTATCGATGACTAATGGAATGAATAATCAACAAGGACATAGGGAATCTCAAAAGACTGGACCTGTCTTAGTTTGGATTCGTCAAAGATAAGTTTACTCAACCTGGTGGACTTCTTTGAAAAGGTCACCAAAGCAATGGATGAAGGTAAAACTGTACACACCATACTGCTCGACCTGGCCAAACCTTTTGACACAATCCCTCACTCAAGAATAGTAAAAAAGCTAAATAAACCCCCAAGTCATTGATTAGAATGAGCAACCCCTACTGTGAACAAGGACAACTGCATGCAGGTGTGCCAGAGGGCTCAGGCTCAGTAACAGGCCCTGTCCTTGAGTTTTTTTTTTCCATTGGTTTACAGTGATGCAGGAAATCAAAATATGGAAAGTTACCTCCACAAAAAAAACAGTGAAGTTCCGAGGGTTCTCTGCTCGGACCTCCTCTGTTTGGAATCTACTTCTCTGAAGCAAATGTCAATATCAAAGCACCCTGGTTGACTAACTTTGCTCCTAGCTTGCGGTCAACCTGCAGTCATTGAATTCCCAAAGTAATTAGCCATCCTGCAGGAAAGTTTTAGTCCCAAATAAATAACTGGTGCTAAAATCATGGACTGAAACTAAACGCCAAAAATACATTATCGCATCCTTTGGGAAGTCATCTACCCCAGGGAGCTAACACATTGACAATACGCCCCTAAGAGTTGACCAAGTTGTTCAGGATTTGGAAACCTGTGTGGAGAGTGACCTAACCTTGACCAACGTGTCCATTATCAAGAAAAAGTCCTTCTGTACTGCACAGCTTATAAAACAAGGGGAATGTGTCTAGAGCTAGGGTTGTAACTTTCCTCTTGACTCGGCCCTCATTTGGCTGAATCACTAAGTATGATGCCCCCTTTGGCATGCATCTGTTCAAACACATACAACTTGAGCACTCAGACAGCTACCTTATTAAAAGGATACAAGGCCTAAATAATTTTTTCTACAGAGACCGATTCAAAGCCCTATCACTATATGAGGCATCCTACAGACTGCCAAGAGGTGATCTGTATTTGGCATACAAGACCATCTTTAACCCAGTAAACAAGACCATCTTTGACCCAATACTGATGAATTTACTGTAATTCAACAAATCAAACTGCATCAAAAATGTTCATTCTAAAGATCTAAACCTCTTCTGCAACATCAACAGAATGTTTAAGGACAGGTTTATCTCTGGCACCGCTGCTTTGGAAAGGACTCCACATCCACATTAAACAAAGCTCATACCTGTCCATATTCAAGCACAACTTGGATGAAAAACAGAAAATGTACCCCAGGACTGCCCCCGTACTACTAATGGACAGAGGCAGCTCCTTCATGCTTTATCCATGCATGGGTCCCTTCAAATTATCTATGGTATGATCCCAGTTAAACTCACTAGGGGTAATATATTATTAACCACTGGATGGATAAGGCTAATCTAACAGCAAATGGGATAGGTTAATTCAAGCACCAAAAAGGAAACCAAGCTTAAAATGGCTCGGAAGGACAGCTAGCCTTCTACATACCTATGCCATACCTACAAACCTATAAACTATGAAACCAGAGAGATAGTGAGTCATAAACCTAAAAAAACGAAAAAAAAGGCAATTAAACAGCACAAGTCTGCCCACCTTCAGTCTTACTAACCTTCCCTCTACTACCATTCCAGACACATCAGAAAGTCAGTAAACAGTGTAACTGGTCATGCAACAATGACCAGTCTGAAAATTGATTTAGTAAATGCATCTCATGCCTCTTTTCACCAAGTGACTTTGTAAATGAATACTCCCAGTTACTTACCACTTTCACCCAGATGACATAACCCCTGCCTCTAGAACCCCCACTTTTCATTCCATCCCTCAGTTTTTCTGCTACAAAAAGAAACACTGAAATCTACTAGAACAAATACCAGTGAACCCTCTACATTTGATCACCTCACCCAGTTTTATTAAATTATGCTTTCCCATTCTGTCACATTTACAATATTTAGACTCTGTAACATTATGTTCCTCATGTGGAACAAAGCCACAATTATCCACTTTAAAAAAAATTACCAAACCATTTTAAACCACAAACTTCAGGCTCTTCTCCATTCTACTCACCTTTGGAAAATTATCTAAAAAATAAGTGTATACTTGTCTGGTTATCTAGACACCAGTATGGCTACTAGTTAAACACAATGGTCACACTTTATACCCTAACAGAAGACCTTTTCCTGAATGCTGGCAAATGCAACTTACAGGGTTGGTAATTATTAACCTAACAAACCCCCATTAGCTGTTAAACCAGCCTATCTAGAGCTCGCCAAGGCTTTCAACACCACCCCCCAACTCTGGAATTATAGATAAACTCACTAAACGAGGTATAAATCCCTATGTCACAAGATGGGTTGCCAACTGGCTCACTGACAGAACCCACACTGTGAAAGTAGCAGACTCCAAATCCAACTTCAGACCAGTGACAAGTGGAGTACCACAGGGTTCAGTCCTGGGTCCTCTCCCGTTTGGTATCTACTTCTCTGAAGTACAGGCTAACACAGAAAGTCTTTGGCTAACGAAGTTCGCAGATGACTGCAAACTAGGAGCCATAATCAAAACTCCAAAAGATGTGGACATCCTACAAAAGGGCCTCGCTGAGACACATGCCTGGTGTCAAAGTCATGGCCTCAAGCTCAATGCCAAAAAGTGCATTGTCATCCCTTTTGGTAAAAATTCTGTACCCATGAACTACCACACATAGGCAGTAGTCTACTTAACACCGAAAGTGTGATAGGAGACCTTGGGACACAGGTGGACAGTAGTCTCTCCTTTGATAATCACATCGCCACAGTAGTCAGGAAATCCTTCTACGTGGCACACCTCATCACAAAAGGTTTCGCATCTAGGAAAAAAGAGGTCATTGTTCCCCTCTACTCATCACTCAGACCCATTATAGAGTACAACACCCCTTTTGGTATGTACCTCACAAGACATCTACAACAACTGGAAAGGCCACAGGAATACCTCACAAAGAGGATTACCGGCCTCAAACAGATGCCCTACGCAGACCTTCTCAAAAAACTGCAGCTTTACTTCGTTGCATATCGCCTACTCAAGAGGCGATCTCTGCCTAACACACAAAGCTATGTCAAACCCAGAGCTTTTGGACATGCTCCACTTAAAGAAATCCCAATCCCTCAGAGTCACACGCTCTAGGGATCTAAATCTTGTCACCACAATAAACAGAACATGCTGGAGGGATAGATTCCTGTCCCAAAGACTTCCCATACTCTGGAACAAACTATCTATATCAAACAAAGCTCCTCATTAGCACTCATGAAAAATCTTGATTGGATGGGAGAAAGGAAATTCACCCCGCAGATCACTTCTGTGGCTCTGCTCAACAGTGGCACACGAAAATAATTTTCCTGGGTGGCGAAAGCCAGGATACCTTTTGGCTAGGCTTATATAGGCCCTAGGGCCAGTCGCCTAGTACCTACCTCTGAACCACAAGCATCTATTCAATACCTTCAAATTTATCATCCAGTACATCACTTTTGAGCATTGCAATCCAAGGCTCCAAACATTCCCTTTTAGCAGACCTTATACACAGCTTTCCAACTGGCCGGCCACAAAATACCAATCATCTTGTAAAGAGATGACATGGTCAGAATGGGTCAGAAAAGGCATATAAACCTACTTTCTAGTCAGTTGCAAAAATACCTAATACTGAACTTGTGACCTGTGGGACTTATCCAAAACTACCAACAGTATTTCAAAACTTGGCGCGTATTTTATAATAACCAGTAGTAACTACAGACAACACTACTACTTAGCTGCCCAATAGTTACTAAATTTCCAATATAATATTAATGTAACAAAAGTGAAACTCAAACTGCTTTCCTGGTCTGCAAAACGGTTACACACTCTAGAAGGCAGAAGTATAGTTGGCAAAGTCATCTGCCTGACAGAGCTAGAAAAATAACAATCACTTTAAAGAAAAATTTGTCAGCCTTACCAGGCAACCAGCAACTGAATATCCAAGATTTATAACCCTAACCATCAAAAGTAAACACTATTGTCTTAGTCCAGCAAAACTTAATTTGTTACCAATAAACAAAAAATTAAAGCTACTGTTAGGTTCACTCATATTTTAAACTCCTAAAATTAAAATCTTTTTTCTTTCATGCCAGCAGTCTTACCCTCAGACTCTCCAACTTTCAGTTTAGATCACTACCTCTCCATCTAGTCCCAGGCAGCAAACTTCATACTACAGACCACAACTCGTTATTAATCGCCTCTAAATTAAGAGAACAACTTCCCTCCTTAAAATGGATTCAGTCAGGCTGTACTACAGCCGCCTGAGCACAATGTGTTCAAATACCAGTACCTCTGTATGACTGCTAGCTTGTAGAACTGCCTGTTCATGCTCAAACTCCAATACTGTGTTCGGGCGATGTCCAGCAGCTAAAGGAATAGAATGGAGATGTTGCACCTCACCAGAACACATTATTCAAGTTCAGGCACGATTAGTGTTAGTGGCTGTGGAGATGGGAGTGCAGGCTGTGATTTCAAGTAGGGATAAGGAAGTATTTTAGGTGTTGGAAGAGGGAAGGGAGGTTTAGGGAGTGAGAGGGGAGCTTTATGCTTACTAAATGGGAGGGGAGTTTTAGGGTTAGGAAACTATCATGGACTTTAGAATTAGGGAACAGGAAGGGGGTTTCTTCTTTAGGAAGGGGAAGGGTGCTTCAGGTTAGGGAGTAGGAGTGCTGTTTTAGTGTCATGGAGCAAAGGGGGACTTTAGGGTTAGGGATGGAGGAGTACAGATTTAGGTTTAGGGAGCAATCTTAAGACTTGGGGACTGGATAGGAGTTTTTTTTTTTTAGGGTTGGAGTAAGGGTTTTGTAGGGATATGTAGTTAAGTAGGCACAAGTGGTGGGAGGGAAATAATTTACTGTGACTGAGCTGCTGGAGTTAGGACACTTGCCAATTACAGCAAGTGGCAGTGAGCAAGTGTGACTCGAGCTAGTAACACTCAGGCACATGAAGTAGACCCACATGGTTATACACTGTACTCTAATCCAAACTAAAAAAGCATGCACACTTCATTAGTGCCAAATTCTAATGGCAAATTCACTCAGACATTAAATATACAACTGACACACAAAAAAAACAATTTTTGGCTTCTCCCATTAGGGGTCACCACAGCGGATCAAGGACATGCAAACTCTGTAAAGAAGGCACTTCAGCCGAGAACTGAACCAGAGAATCTCTTGCTGTGAGGGGACAATGGTAACTGCTGCACCAACTGACAAATCAGACTGAAAACCCATACTTGCAGATCCTCTCTCTACTGTTAACAGTGCACATTTTCACATCCTATTCATTACTAGTGACACAGTACCAAGACAAAGTTTCTTTTTTTTTTCTCTATTGATGTGAAGAGTTTTTAATAATTTACTCATTCCCGTCACGTGCAACTTCTTGTCATCAGCTTATGGCTATGTCATGTATATTGTAGCTTGGATGCATCAAACTGCACATGTAGTCTACCTATTTTATAGCTGTTAATCTGTATGAGCTATAGATCAATTACTACTGTCTAAATTGCCTAATATTTTGTATCTGTACAGCTAGCCTGAAAAAGTCTGCTCAATAGTGGAAAAAGTACAGTTGCATACACGTACCGTAAATGTAGATGTTCGAGTGTATTCACTGTTGCAGTCATCACATTTGGGTTGTCTGCCTGCAGGTAGCCCTCAGCCATCCTGAATACCAGAGTCTTCAGATTTCTGCTTCGGATGCTGTCGTTTCTTCCATGACGTCAGGTCGTCAGGGGTACAAAACATGCAGCCGATGCCATTACATCAGTTTTTCTTACCCCAGATGTCAGGTGCTCCCACAATAGGAAGCAATTATATGGTATGGTGGGTCCCCTACGAAATCCCGAACGCACAGAATCCTGACGCCCAAAATACAGAGACGAAAAGCCCGAAACCCCACATTACCGAAAGACCAGAAGTGCAAGATTCAAAATCGCGATGTTAAGGGATTTTGAGTTAGCGCTTCTGGTGTTGCGGTTCAAGTAAGTATGTATGTGTAAGTATGTTTGTGAGGGGCTTTAGTGTGTGCAAGTGTGTGTTGTGACTGTGGTGTGTGTGTGACTAATGTGTGGGTGTGAGTTTGCCTTGTGTATATGTTTGTGCAATCTCGGAGTTAGAATAAAAGTAATGGGGGTGGGGGGCACAGCCACCCACATGGGGGGTGAAGCCCTCCTGCTTATCTTTAGTGTAGGGTGATTTGTTTGGTTATGGGGGGAGGGTGTGTGTATGTTTGTGTGTGCGCTGTATGTATGTATTAGTTTTGCAATTTTGAATTTCGCGCTTTCAAAGTTTCAGTAATGTGGGGTTTCGGGTTTTTCATCTCGGTATTTTGGGCGTCAGGATTCTGTGCGTTCGGGATTTCATAGGGGACCCGGTATGGCACACCCCATCAAAAAGCAAATACACATGAAAAAATATATCTATACCAAAAAAAGAAGGAAAGGTAGAGCCAAGAGAAGTCAGTGGGCTGGAGGGAGGGTAACCAGGTCTGCAACAGTGAATACACTTGAACATCTACATTTATGGTAAGTGTGCACAACTGTACTATGTTCTTCGTGTTTCACTGTTGCAGTCATCACATTTGGGTTGATTCCCAAGCTAAGGAAGGGAGGAGGTAGTTAAAGAGCATTAGGGCCAGCTATTAAGCCCTGAAAGACTGCTGTGGCAAATCCAGCTCTGGATTTAGAAAAGATAGGCAGGTGGTAATGCCTGGTGAAGGTATGTACAGAGCTCCAGGTAGCAGCTTCCAGGATGTCCCTGGTAGGGTCTCCTCTGAGAAATGCCGTAGAGGTAGATGCAGCCCTGGTGGAATGTGATCTTATCCCCTGTGGGGTAGGTTTGCCATGGTGCTTGTAGCAGAAATGAATGCAATGGGCTATCCATTTGAAAATGGTTTGCTTTGAAATGGCATTCCCCTCTGCCCCTGCAGCAAAGCCAACTAGCAGCTGGTCAGAATTTCTTAGAGGCTTAGTCCTGTCCAAATAGAATCTAAGTTGTCTGTGCACGTCCAGAGAGTGCAGTATCCGTTCCCCTTTGTTTTGTGTGTTAGGGGAAAAAAGTAGGCAAATGAATGGACTGGTTTAGGGCCACACTGGGCATAAAGGAAAGATTAGTCTTGAGGGAAACCCTGTCCATATGGAAGATAATGAAGGGTTCCCACTGCCATGAGGGCCTGTAATTCCTACACTCATCTTGCTGAAGTGATGGCTAAAAGTAAGGATGTTTTCCAAGAAAGGAATCAACTCTGCTGTTTCAGCTGGCTCAAAGGGGGAAAGAGTGAACTTTTCCAATACAAAGTTAAGGTCCCAGGCTGGAGTGGGAGCTCTCCTGGGGGGGGGGTCTTAAATTTTTGGCCCCTCTAAGGAATTGTTTTAGCAAGGGGTGAGAGAAGAGGGGTGGTTCGGTATTATAATGTGCTGAAATGGCAGAGGCATGAATCTTAATTGACGAGAAGGATAGGCCCTTGTGGAGCATTTCTGTTATGTACTCTAGAATATGGGGTAAGCTGGGCACCGTTGTGGGCATCCCCTGAGCCTGGCTCCAGAAACAGTATCTTTTCCACTTATCAGCATAGGATTTTCTGGTACTAGGCCTCCTTGCCTCCAGAATGACATTCCACACCTGCTTACTGAGGGATGCTAGAGGAGAGCTCAAGGAATTAGCCAGGCTGCAAGGTTCGGGGTTTGAAGCTGAGGGTGCAGAATCTGGCCCATCTGCTGGGACAGCAGGGAAGGGGTCTGTGGCAGGTGCCATGGTTGTAACAGAGTGAGACTGCACAAGAGGGGGTACCAGTGCTGGCGTGGCCAGTCTGGTGCAATCAGTATTGTTCTTGGCTTGTCCTGTTTGATCTTTAGTAGAACCTTTGAGAGGAGAGGCAGAGGGGGGAAAGGCATAAACAGAGAGGCTTTCCCAGTAAGGGACAGGGCATCCACTTTCCAAGCTTAACTGTGGGGAGATCTGGTGCAGAATTTGTTCAATTGGTAGCTCTGAGGGGAGGCAAACAGGTCTACCTCTGGGGTCTCCCATTTGTTCAAGAGGTTGAATATTTTGGGTTCTAGTTTTCATTCGTGTGGGCCCATGAGATTTCTGCTTAAGTAGTCTGCCAGTGAATTTAGTTTGCCTGGCAGGAATTGAGCTTGTAGGTGCACTTGGTAGCTCAAGGCTGTGTTCCACAGAGCCATGGCTAGTCTGCAGAGTGGGTAGGAATGGGTTCCCCCCTGCTTGTTTATGTACCACATAAATGTAGTGTTGTCTGTCTTTACCAACAGTTGTCCTGGAAGAATAAGGTCTTTGAAGGCTGTCAGAGCATTCTGTACAGCTAACATTTCTTTTTGATTGATATGCAGGTGTATCTGTCTTGGGTTCCATTTGCCCTGAATGCACTTCCCCTGCCATGTGAACCCCCCAATGCATAGTCTGATGCATCTGTTGTTAGGGTTTGGGTGGTCAGGGGTAGAGTGAAAGGGAGTCTCTTGTTGTGGTAGCAGGCCTCTGCCCACCAAAGGAACTCTGTCCTTAGACAAGGAATGATAGGAATCATTGTTTCCAGGTCCTGAGAATGTTGACACCATAAACTTTTTGGATGCCATTGGAATTTCCTCATATGCAGTCTTGCATATGGAATTGGCAGAATGCAAGCGGCCATGAACCCCAGAGCTTGCAGTATTTTCCTTACAGATAGCTGGGTTTTTGTGGCCAATAGTTTGAAGTAGGTTGTCAAATGAACTTGTTTCTCTGGAGTGAGGAATGCCATCTGAGAAGTTGTGTTCAAGCTTGCTCCCAGGAATACAATCTGTTGACAGGGTACTAGGTGAGATTTATTTTCGTTGATGGTGTACCCCAGTGAGGTTAGATGTTTCTTTACAAATGCCAAGTGTTGTAATAGCAAGTCCTGGCTTTCTGCCTGAATCAGACAATCGTCCAGGTATGGGTAAATCTGAATATTTCTCTGCCTACAAAATGCAATGGCTGGAGCTAGACACTTTGTGAACACCCTGGGTGCAGTAGATAAGCCAATGGGAAGCGCAGAGAACTGAAAGTGTATGGAGCCCACCCTGAACCATAGGTATTGTCTGCAGGATTCCTTTATTGGGTTGTGCAGGTAGGCTTCCTTTAAGTCTAGGGTTGCCAGCCAGGCATCCTTGGCTAGCATAGGAAGAAATTGTTGAAGAGTTAGCATTTTGAATTTTGCAAACACCAGAAAGGTGTTGAGAATAGAGAGGTCCAGGACAGGACGCCAGGAGTTTTCTTTTCTGGGTACCAGAAAAAGTCTTGAATAAAAACCTTGTCCCCTTACTTCTGCTGGGACCGGTTGAATAGCCCTGATACTGAGATGAGAGAGAACCTGCTGTTGGGCCTCCGTCCATTGATTTGGAGGGAGGTTTGGCCAACCATTTGGGGTTGGTAGGGTGTGGAAGTGGAGTTTGTATCCTCAGAAAAATATGTTCAAAACCCATTTGTCCTGGGTAATGAGTTCCCAGTTTTTTGCATGCAGGGCGAGCTTTCCTTCGAAGGGTGCAAGTAGTTGAGCGAGGCTTGGGAGGGTTAAGGTTAAGTCATTGTGACATTTTTCCATAGGGGGGTGGCTTACTACTCCTTGCTTTGGAGGTGGGAGCCCTCCACTGCTTAGATCTGTGCATAGCCTGAGACTGAAGTCTTGGTGGTCTGCTGTTCCTGGGTTTGCTCTGAGAAGACCTGGAAGGGACTGGAAAGGACCAGTTCTTTGAAGGCCAATGCCTACTGAATCTGGGAGGCTGTACTTGTAGAAAAATCTTTAACAGTTTGCATAGATTTAGCTTTTTCCTCCATCTTTTTGAAGACTTCCTCTGCTTTGTCGCCAAAAAGGCAGTCTTGGTTTAAGGGTGCATTCAGTAGTTTAGCTTTAACATGATCTGGCAAGTTTTGTTCCTTAAGCCAAGCATGCCTTCCAAGTACAGACCCAGTGACAGCAGCCCTGCAAGATGCTTCCAAAGCATCAAAACCACATTGCAAAGTATGTTTACCAACTTGTTCTGCAGAATGCATTAAATCTTCCAAGCCTTTGTGCTCAGCACAGTCAGGAATCAACATCATTTTCTGTTTAAGTAGTACCATAATATGCAACATATGAAACTGGCAATTTAAAGCCCTAATGGCCAAAGTAGCAGAAGTGTAAACCTTCTTACCCCGTCTGTCTAAGGCTCTAGAATCACTATCGGAAGGGATAGGATTTTTGGCAGCAGTAGCCTTAATGCCTTTTGGTCCTTGGGAAATGGTCTCTGGATCCACAGTAGGATTCTTGAAGAGGAACTTGTGAGAGTCAGGTACTTTGTAGTACCCGTCAGGTTTTCTGGGAGCTGGAGGTAAAGTGTTTGGTAAGGCTAGATTCCAAGAAAACATCATCTACAACAGTCAGAACAGGAGGGATAGCTAGAAGCCTGTGCTGAGGCAGGAGTAAGAATTCCCCAAGTCTCTTTTTGCACTCTGAATAGTCCTGGCTTTCCCAGTGGAAATGCTCCCTAAGGGTATGCAAGGTTTCACCAAAAGAAAAATGTTCTGGAGGGGAAGCAGAGGGAATGGAATCCTCTGCATCAGAATCCTCACAAGCAGATAAGGGCAAATCCTGGTTATCAGAAGGAGCAGAAATATCAGATTCCTGATCAGAAGAATCACAAAGAAAAACACTTCTAGGTCTCTGGCTTCCCCTAATTAAGGTAATAAGGTCTTAGCGGTTTGGTAGTCGGTTTTCTAGGTGTAGTGCAAGTTTTAGACCTCAGGAATTCAGTACTTCTAGTTGGAAACGAAGCAGTCGGTTAAATATGAAAGTTAGTAGGCCTGAATACACCCTCAGAAGCCGGTGCCTGCACAGAAGCTCCAGACCCATCCAAGGTTACATCTGTAGGCTCCATAGTCGAAGAAGCATCGCGCAGCATACCGGACTCCGAAAGGGTCTCGATAGAGGCCTGCGAATCTGTAGTAGCAGGTATCAGGGGCTGCGAAAACACCTCACGAGTACCGGCGGACTGACGACTAGCTTAACGGAAGCATTGTCAGCAGTTTTGGACCTATGCGGTCTCTGTCTTTATCCTTATGATTTTTGGTAAGATCTGTAGCTGGATGGCTTAATGAAGCCATTTCGGAGTACGGAGATAGAGAACAAAAGAATTTAGCTACAAAAATAGCCCGACAACGAATAGTTAGAGTGTTGAACAAGGCACAAAAACGACAAGCGAGGAACATCGTGGTCTGGGCCTAAACAGGTGATGCAGTAAGAATGAAAATCTCTATGAGGTATTTGCTTTCCACAGGCAAGACGATTGTTAATTTTTTCTGACCTCGGTTAGAGCAAGAAAAAAGGATCCCCAACAGGGTTACTTACCTTTTTTGAAGACTTCGGATCTGAAACTCAAATGAAAATTTCAGGAGTCGGCCGACCGGCACTTGCGAACTGCTTCTGCTTCGGGCACCACATGACAAGAAAGACTGATGTAATGGCGTCGGCTGCATGTTTATACCCCCTGACGTCCTGACATCATGGAAGAAGCGACAGCATCTGACGCAGAAATCCAAAGACTCTGTTATTCAGGCCGGCTGAGGGCTACCTGCAGGCAGATAACCCAAATGTGAGGAGTGCAACAGTGAAACACGAAGAACATCAATATCAATTTTTCTGCTACATACCTAAAAATCCCTCATTTCCTTTTTCTCATGCCTTCTGGCAACTCCCTTTTCATTTAATCATTGTTTCCCTTTGCTGTCTTTACCATCTTTGCTGGCCTTCTACTCTTCTTGCACTGTGCCTCCTCCACTGTCCCACCCTTTCTTTTAACCACTTTTAAGTCCTATTTTTTGCCTTAATTCTGGTTTTACATTCCTATATGGCAACATTGGTCTTCTCCTCTTTACATCTCTTCCTCACAATCTTGTCTGCTGCAGAAGTACTGCATAGGTGACTCATTCTCATAGGAGGACCACAAACAGAATTTTACCATTTGTGGTACAATCCAAAACCAATCAGCTGAAACTCTCATGGTCCAAGGCCTCAGTCAACATTCTCTTGTCTCTGTTCCTTGGAGCTCACCATTCCCCAGGCAACTCTTAGCAGATTTAGATCCCTCGTGAGCATTACCTTCCTCCTCCTCCAATTCCTTTATTCTCTCGTCCAGTCTCTCATCCTCTTTCCTTAATGTGCCCGTGAGGCAATGCACCATATTAATCCATCCCCCACCTTAACTGCAAGGGCACTTTACCAAGGTTCTGATCCTGTTTGCTTCCTTGTCGCATTTTTAGTTTGTTCTTCCTCCTCTTTGGCATCACATTTAATGCTTTTCTTTATGCAGACTGTTACTTCACACCCCTATCTCCTGCATCCCTGTCATTCCTGAACAATGTACACCTGGAACCTCCACTATCCCACTCCCTCTTCTCACTGACTCCTGTTTCTGTGATATAATGCCATCCCTCCTCTCCTAAATCACTGTTCATTGTCCAACTTTCTACCCATTACACAGCAATACTGCAGACTTGCACTCTCACTCACCATCTTATTTATTTCTCCTGGATTTCTTCCTATGCCCCCCACCCCCTTCTGTTTTCTGTGACACTCCCTAATCCTTTCACCTTAGTTTCAAAGTATAATCATTGAGATGTACCCTTCCAACCCAGCACCAAGAATGGCTTATCCCTGGGCTATGATGGATCTTGTATCTTTCTAGAACTGGTTTCTCTCTGCCAGATGTCCTCACATCCTCCAACCAGATGCAAGCCTTTCTTCTCTGTCCATTGCCAATCATACTCCTTAATCACCCTTCCTTCAGCATACTGACTGCTGGTAGTGGAAGTACTTCTGAGGATACTGCTGCCTCAAGCCCCACTCTGCTAGCATTGCTTTGTCACCTCCTTGACCTTGTTGGATACCACCTCAGCTGTATCCTCAGGAAGGTTATCGGTGACTACATGGACTTCACACACATCTATCTTCCTCCTCAGGGATCACTTTAGTCACATTCCCTAGTCATACTAAGACCACATCTCTTTTCCTGCTTGCTTAAACACAATCTCCTTTGTGACTGAGACTCCAATCACCAAACCCCCTTCTTTGTTCTTCTAGCAGCTCTCATCTCCTTTATTTCCTGCACTGTACCACTACCCCTACCACCTATAACCTTCCCCCACTATACCACCACCCCTACCACCTATAACCTTCCCCCACTGTATCACCACTCCTACCACCTACAGCCTTCCCCCACTGTACCACTACCATTACTACCTGCAACCTTCCCCCACTGTACCACTACCCCCGACTACCTGCAACATTCCACCATTGCACCACCACCCCTACCACCTACAAACTTCCTCCAATGTACCACTACCCTACTACCTATAACCTTCCCCCAAGTCCTTCTCATTACCTGAGCTGCATGTAATGCCTCCCCATTCTTCCTGTGCTCTTCCTACATCTGTTCTATCTCCGGTTGAATGCTCACCTTGCTGTGTTCACTCCGATATGGCCACCTCTGGTTCCAACTCACCTTATGTTCATAAATTCAGCTAATCCCTTGTTCAGGCCCATGCTACCTCTAACACAGACTACTTCTAATTGCACACTAATTTACACTGCCTATCCAATTGCTAACACCTGCCTTAAATTGTTTTAGATTTTCAGATGTTCTGTCTTAAGCCAGAGAGCTATTCCATAACACAGGAAGCTCTTGCAAGCTGACCCTCTTTCTGGATTTATTTAGTGTGACTACAAAAATATTGCCATGAATGTATGTCCATCCAGTCCTATAAATTTCCTGTCTGAATAACTACCTCAGATTCATTTGTAATGACCGTAAATATGCCAGGCACAGTTTATCACTGAAGAGGTAGGGCTTAGGCAACCCATCAGGAGTATTTGAAATCTGCAAGGAGTGGCACACTATTTGTGAATTTCATCTGCATCGGTTTATGCATTTATGTCACATATAGTAAATGGAAAGAATAATGAACTGTATCCCAGTACTGGAGGAATAACAGATTTAAACACATTACATAAAATTACTACATGCCAATCTGCCCCAGAGCTTTACCTTTAATAACCAATGTATTTTTCATAAGTGACAGTTTATTAGCCTCAAAATATTTCATACTGTTAACCTTGGCTATGAGCCCATTATTTAGCATGTGGTCTACACCCTTGCACTTCCAAAAGCCATGTCTATACATTTACTATCCTAAAATTTCAATCCAAACCGATTATTTGATGTAAAGAATGTCCTCAGTTTACAGTCATCAGCATAATAGTACTTGGATGACATCAGACAGGATGGAAGCAAGAAGTTAAAACTATTCTCAAGCCCGAACCTTAGTGAGTGACATCAGACAGGATGGAAGCAAGAAGTTAAAACTATTCTCAAGCCCGAACCTTAGGGAGTGCTAATATTCACTATGGTTCAAGTCCAAGTGTTCACCCAGCATCACAACCCTCTGCTGCCTTTCCATAACCAGGTATCAGTCCATCTGAAATGCAAGAACAGATTATGTTCACTAATAATCTGCTAATTTCTATGGAAGGCAGAGTATCAAATGGCTCAGCTAAGTACACCAGAATCACTGCTACACCACTTTTTAATAGACAATTTATTTTGCAGAAAACAAAAGCACAATTGGGTTAATCTATCTTCTGTGAAGTCACTTTGCAAAACATGCAAGAGTCAACCATATTTATTCTCTTCGAGCTATCCACAGTACCGTGTTTGACAGCATTTTTCAAGATCTGACGTCGTAAGTTAATAATTTTGTAGTAGCGCAGTACTACCCCCGCTGTGAATGGGAGCAACATAGGATTCTTCTCAAACATTTAGGACGACATTATTCACAAGCAGGCTGCTACACAACATAAACAGAGGTTCAACCAGTACACCTTACATACTGTATACCTAGGTAAATTACCTTGATCCATACTGCAAGGAGAGCTGAATAGAGATTTTTGGGCAACTCCTCCTAATTTTGTCAGAGTAACCTCGATTATTTGAAACATTTTATCTTCTAGAGTTGACGACAAAATAGTTGTTAAAGATATATCAGCCATATCCCAGGTGTCTTTCGATGAGGTTATTACATACTAGTGGGCCATATAACTTTGCATGCTTCAGCTGGCATCTGCCAGATGTGTAGTAATACTTTTAGTTGCCCACTTTAAGAGTCAATGAATGTCCATGTTTTGCTTTACAGCAATATATTGTCTTTTTGACCTCTCAGCATTTAAAGTCTCCAATTGTCCCCATTTGAAAAAAGCATTCTATACAAAGTCCATCTTTCTTTTTTTCTCTAGTATCTCAAAGTTAAAAGTTCTAACACAGGGGCAACACTTGACTTCTTTTTCCTTTATCATTAATGGCAGCATTTGATTAGACTTCTTACTTTTGGCCCTAGTACACCTATCTAAAGGCCTAAGGTAAGCTTGTTTTAAATCAGTCCCAATGTTGTCATTACCTACTAACTGTCTTATAACATTCTAGCCTATCAACCCTGTTCTATTCTTAACTCCAAAATCCACTCTTTTGTAGTCATCAACTGGTGTAATTTTTACTGACAGAATATCAAAAACAACTGGATGCACCCAGTGGTTCAAAAAACCTCTACGGTCAATAAAACTGCTCAAATTTGGGTTGAACCTCTGGCACTTCTGCCAATTATCAGTGCTATGCTCTTCCCTGAAACAGTAAAGGCACTGCAGGAGTGGGGATTTGCCATCAATCTAAAGACTACAATGAAATGGTCACCATTTAGGCATGAGAATGGACAACCTTATAACTTTGACAACAACAAAGAAAGATCCAAATAGCAAAAAGAACTGGTGGACTGTAGAAAAATACTTTCTTGTGGACGGTGTTGACAGTCAGTATGCTACTTGACAGTGTGTGCAAATATGGGCACAAATTATTTCCAGAATGTAGAATCTTACAGGATAAAGTGCTGAATTCTGCTTAGCATTGAAGATTCCTGGCCTCTGGGCTAGGATCAAGTGAGTGTATATGTATGCAGCCAAGGACCTACCAAGGAAGATCCTCGATATTAAATCTTCAAATTTCTTTGGTTTTGTTAATGGAAACAATGCATGCTAAAAAAACAACAGATACTTTCTTACTGCATCAGTCGATCTTCAAAGAATCTCCTGTGACTAAAGTTATACTTCTGAACAGTCATCATTCTTCAAGGTCCTATGCAGCTGCATCACACATGTGAAGACCATTCTTAAGTCTCTGTTTTGCTTTATCCTCTTCATCACTCGATATTCAGCATCTTTTTCTAGAAGCTGGCAGTCAATGGTGTCATGTGTTGATTACATAAACTAGCTGGCTGAAGGATCAGCATCCAGGCTGGTGGACTGGAAGCTAAGCTGATCAGATCTGGTGAAGGTGAAACAGCCCTCTGTCATGTGCACTTCCTAAATGAGAGCTAGAGGGGCATCGTTTCCCAAACCTCAAGTCCTCTACAAAAACAGAATCACAACAGGGAATAAGTCCCACAAAATCCAGACTGATCCACACCATGTAAGGACTACGGGACTACTGCAATATGGATATACCTCAGCAAGGATGAAGCCTCAGCCAATCTTCCTCACAAAGCCTCAGAGTCTGAATTGCCAAGCCCACCTCTTAAGCACCAACAGGGATCCCCTCCTGTCTTTTTTCAGAACTCAAAAAACTTTATTACCAAAAACTGAATCCAGTGGGCAAAATACACAGTACGCTTTTATTAATAATGGCAAGAACAGATAGCTGAATTTCTGAAATGGCAAACAAATGGACAATGGAGTTGCTGTGACATTACGCATTGACTGCGTCAGCACAATGTGCATCATCTAAGATGCATGTGCATCCCCAAATGTGCGAACTTCTGGAAAAATGTTAAATGCTGACTGTCGGAGCAGAAAAGACCAACCATATGGCACATTACAGAAGATCCTCAATGTCTGATCATAGCAATACCACTTTTTATTCTCTTCACTGATTTAATTACCTGGTTGTGCTGTATTAACAGTATAATGCTGTGTTATGCTTGTGTGGCTATTTAAATATTATGGCACAAAATGCAGCACTGTTTAGATGAGGTATAGTAAGACAGATGTTAAATGTGGTTTAATATACAGCACAGTGGTCTTTATACTCCCCAAGGCAATTTGACTGTCCTGCAATCATTAGGACACATTGCTCCTTTATCACTTCTGGGAGTCAATTTTGGTCCCATACAATGCTGTCTACGTTACAGTAGACAAGACTACTAGATTCAGTTTAAAATAACAAAGCAGTATGTGACACAGTATAGACTTGGTACCAAACTTGTTTCCTGGTTACAAACAGATGGATGAACCATTGACTCTGAAATGTGCCTAAATCATGTTTTCTGTAGTTTTTTTTTTTTTAAGTTCAGCAATGTGGGGAAAAATGTCGAGTTTATTCCAAGAGGCCATTTTGCTCAGTCTTCTTCAATATTTATAAGAGCCATGTCATGGCTAAAAACAAGCTATTTGCTTCTTTTGTGAAGCTTAGTAGAGATTAACTGCCTCTGTGTGAGGAGTTGGAAAATCTCTTTAAAGTAACGAGGAACGCAAGCTCAATGTTTTGTTCAAACAGCTGCCAGAATTGACTGCTGTGAGTAAATCTGAAATTTTCCACCCCCTCCATCTTCTTGGTTGCTTAAAACAAGTATAGCTCGGGTTTTCTGTCTACCATTTTAATTTAACTTCAATAACCCATCCACCCCATATGACCAACAGTAAGGTGGTCTCTCTCTCTCTCTCTCTCTCTCAATGACAACAGGAGTCTGCACAAATTGTTGCGGATAAGATTTCCAAAACTAGACTCTTCCTCCCTAATGTTAACTTCTTATTGACATATAAAGGAGAAGTTGTAGAATTCTTGAACTTCATTAGTTGCAGTTTGGATATACTGACTATAAACAAGACTGACTATAGCTTCATTCCTCAGTTCTATTTACTGCAGACTGGATGCAAGGTTCACCAAGCTTGTTAACCCCTGCCTAGCAGTGGGCTAATAATTTTCCAGATGAGGGATTTCTGCAATAGAAAGCATTTATAAAGGAACCAAAAAGGCTTTCGTATTAATTCACTGCTGAAGAAGTGTACTTGCATTCACCTACATTACAGAATTATCATCCTATCTTGAATCCTCCATTTACCAATAAGGTTAAAGAGAAGGTAGTTTATGAAAAGAGGTTTTCCTGTTTACAATCTTACAGCCTCGTCAGTCTTTGTCAATCTATCATTTCTTCCACAGTAATACAAGATCCCTCATAAGAGTCATGAATGACTTCTCAGAATATACTGTCATGGTCCTCTCTGATCTCCCTATGACATCTGATAATTTTGATTACAGGACACTGCCTTAGCGTCTACAAACCCAATGTGGCTTTTCCAAGCCTGTTCCTGAAAAAGTTTGTTTCTCACCCTCAGAGATGTGCTCAGTACAATGCTTATGGGAGAAACTTCTGAAACCATACATGGACTTGAGGTTCAGAAAGGGGTTTATTCGGGCCTCCCTACATTCACTCCACACGACTCTTAAAAGAGATATATTATTAGGAAATGGTGGGTATTATCACTATTATACCAGAAATATTCAAATCTGACTTTTCTTCTGAGGACTCTGTCAGACTTTAGTATTCTGGAGGACTACCCAGACTCACTATTAACTTGACCTGGCTAATACCAAGGCATCTAAGATTACAAATTTGACCCCTCTTACATCAAGGGAACAAACTGTAATTAAACCAAACTGCTGTCTTAGACCTGAGACAGCAAGTCGTGTCCTGGTATTCCCACAACTTAACTAGAGAAATGCTCTATACATAGACCTACTTGATACTGACTATGCTTACCTAGAAAAAGTGCCCAACTCCACAGATAGCATACTTACTGGTACATTCCAAAGCAACATGTCTGTACTGCTTGTGAAAAAAGACACAGCTGGCATATTGGTTGAAGTTTTTGCTTTCCATGAGGAAGGCACTTTGCTTGATCCTGATCTACGGCTACTGCTAGTATGGTATTTGCATGTTCTCCCAGAGTCTGTGTGAGGTTCCCACCTCCCAAAAACACACTGATTGTTTCTACTTAAACTCACCCAAATATTGGAGTTGTAGGCACCTGCACTGACACTAGGTGGCCCTTATCAAGGGAAGAGTTGTACAGACCTGTCATTTTGTGCATTAACTCTGGTACGCAGTATTCTCTAGATGGAACAACATGGATCAAAGACTGCACGCCATGTCAGGGCTAGTCACTCGATGGTGTAAGACCAGTCTCTCTAGGAGATTTGGCTGTTTTGACTAATGTCACAAAATGGGCATTATACCTATGCCAGGGACCCCTGCCAACTTTGGTTGGGGTCTAGGTGATCTTACTGGCCAGTGTGTGTCCATAATCTAGTTCATCAGCCTGTGTCAATAAGCTACTGGCCAGCTGATGTCCAGTTGCCAAGTTTGGGCAACTTGTAATAGCTCTGTTGGATGAAAGCTGAATGTAAAACAATCAACCTGCTAAACATGACCTAAAAATTGCTACACTTAACACAGGTTCACTGAGAAGATGGAACTTGGAAGTGGATGACATGATGGTAAGGAGGAGGACTGACATGGTCTGTATCCAGGAGACAAAGGGATCCCAAGTCTACTACTCGAGAAGAGAGTGGACTAGAAATGGTATGGAAATTGTTGCGAGGGACAGGCTTCAGAAGACAGTGAGGCATGTCCTTAGAATTACTGATAGACTCATGGCAATCAGACAGGAGTGCAATAACAGCATAGTATTCATAACCTCAGGATATGCCACACAGCTGGGGTTCGATAGTGAGAGAGAGTGCATTCTGGGAGCAATTACAGGACCTGCTATGTAAAGCAAGACAACATGAGTTGGTGTTGATAATGGGGGACCTGTATGCACATATTGAGGCAGAAAGAGCAGGATACGAGGACTGCATAGGCCCACATGGGTGAAGCAACAGGAATAAATAAGGACAAGCCATTATAGACTTCTGTCTGGCAAATGTCTTTTTGGTGGCCAACACATGGTTTAGCAAGAAAGACTGTCACAAGATCATATACAACAGTGGCCAACATGCAGCTCAGTTAGACCTCCTGTTAAGGAAAGGGTAGTTGGATACAATCAGCGATTGCAAAGTCATCCCCAGTGAAAGTGTGGACAGTAATCTATGCTGCAGGCTGACAATCACCTGTAAGCAGTAGTCAGAGAAGGCTCTAATGTCAAGAGAGACTAGGCTGAAGATCTGGAAATTGACTGGAGAGAAAACTCAAGAATTCAAGGAAATACTCCGGGCACTAGTACCTCAGGAAGAAGAGGAAATAAGGAGAGTTGAAGAATCTCAGCACCTCAAACAGCATGTGTGAGAACAACCTAAGAGATGAGGTTAAGTCTGGTATGTAAATAAGATACACAAGGAAAGCTGGTGGCTGAATGCAGAAGTCCAGGAGGTCATCAAATGAAAGGAGTGCAGGAAAAAGTAGGAGACAGAGAAGACGGACCAGGCTAAGATGGAATACTGACTGGCTAACAGATCAGTAGCAATAGTGTACAGTTAAGTAAAATCTTACCACAACAGTAGACTGTCCTTATCACTGATGCAGTAATCATAACCGAAGGGATCTCCTGCTAAGGATAGCACAATGTCCGGCCAGTATACTAAAGCCTTTAATACTTACAGGCACTGCACTTCACATGTAAGCTCCCTGCAAAAGTCGCAAGGCATAAATATGACATACAGACACACATACTCAGAACTGGAAAAACCCCAGGTGGAACAGAATGTCCCCCGGGACAAGGAAAAACATGTGCATCCAAGAAGGAGAAAAATAAGAATCCCTCAGACAGGAGGGCACGAAAGAATATGCTAGAGCAGAGGGGGCAGGAGGGAGGGAGCAAATACTGCAAAAGTAAACAGAAGAATACCTACTGGTATGGTAAGATTTTACACAGCTGTACTATGTCCTTCCATCACTGTTGCAATATTCATACTCTAAGGGACAGTACAAGAGCTCAAGAGGAAATCTGGGAGGAGGACGGCACAGAAGAGCCCTCCAGAAACCCAGGCAGGATAGCCCTAGCAAAGCCAGCTCTGGCCCTGCAAATAACTCATAATGCTTAGTCAAAGTGTGAACAGATGACAAAGTAGCAGCCTCAAGGATGGAATTGGTATCCAGCCCCTTGAAAAAAGTACCAGAGGAGGCAACAGCCTTGGTAGAATGAGCCTTTACTGAAGAGGAAAGACATTTCCTATGAAACGGATAACAGAAAGAAATGGCCGTAGAAATCCAGGAAGAGATGGTTTGCTTAGAAAAGTACAGTTTTGTACCTACCATAAATGTAGATGTTTGAGTGCTAATACAGCTGCAGTCATAACAGATGGGTCCTTGGTCAGCCGAATTCTAAAGTCTAGGTCCGGCGTCGGTTGTCGTCACTTCTTCCCTGACGTCAGTGCGACAGGGGTATAAAGGAACCAGCTGACGCCATTTTCTTCAGTTTTTCTTGCCCCAGATGTCAGATGCCCCCAGAAGGAAGGCAATACATAAATTTGTGTGACAATGCAGTGCAATATAATCAAAATACAGTAGTTGCAAGCAAATACATCATAAATGAAAACCCCAATCAGGTTGTATGAGGATGTGTTAGCCTATAGGCCTGTCCCAAGAGGGGAAGGAGGGTGGGAAACCTGGAATGCAGCTGTATTAGCACTCGAACATCTACATTTATGGTAGGTACAAAACTGTACTATGTTCATCGTGCATACAGCTGCAGTCATAACAGATTGGTAGAATCCCAAAATTAAGAAAGGGGTGGTAGGCACTAGGTGGAACTAGGAGGAGCCAAAATGCCCTGCAAGACTGCAGTGGCAAAGCCTGCTCTAGATTTGGAGTATAATGGTAGGTTGTAGTGCTTGGAGAAGGTATGCACAGAACTCCAAGTGGCTGCTTTCAAAATATCCTTGGTAGGAACTCCTCTGAGGAAGGCTGCAGAGGTGGCTGTGGCCCTGGTGGAATGAGTTCTAATGCCTGTAGGAACAGTTTTGCCATGAAAGGAATAGCAAAAGCGTATGCAGTGGGCTATCCATTTTGAGATTGTCTGTTTGGAAATTGGCTTCCCTTGAGCTCCTACCGCATAGGCCACAAAGAGCTGTTCTGATTTTCTGAAAGGCTTTGTTCTGTCCAAATAATAACGCAGTTGTCTGTGGATGTCCAAGGAATGTAGTAATCTCTCCCCTTTGTTTTGAGGATTAGGATAAAAAGTAGGTAAATGTATGGCCTGATTTAAAGCTACCCTGGATACCACTTTAGGCATAAAGGACGGGTTGGTTCGTAAGGAAACTCTGTCCTGATGGAAGATAAAAGGCTGGACAGCCATGAGAGCCTGTAGTTCTGAAACGCTATGTGCTGAGGTGATAGCCAGAAGGAAAGCTGTTTTCCAGGACAAATATTGTAAATCTGATGAGGCAGCTGGCTCAAAGGAAGGCAAGGTCAGTTTTTCCAGAATGAAATTATGATCCCAAGCAGGTATTGGTGGTTTCCTTGGAGGCCTTAAATTCTTAGCCCCTCTGAGGAACTGTCTTAAGAGAGGGTGAGAGAATAAAGGTGGATCAGTGTTGTATTCTGCAGAAATGGCTGAGGCATGGATTTTGATGGAGGAGAAAGAAAGTCCACTGCTTAGCAGTTCAGCCAAATATTGTAGTATTTAAGGTAAATTCAGTTTTCCAGGATCCTGGCCCTTTTTCTCATTCCAGACACAAAAACGTTTCCATTTTGCGGAGTAAGCTTTTCTAGTTGATGGCCTTCTGGCCTCCAAAATGACATCCTGCACCTCCTTGGAGAGTAGGGCCTGTTGTGCTGCTAAGGAATCTTCCATGCAGCTAGATTGAGTGTTTTTAGCTGGCTGTGAAGAGTTTTGAAACTGTGCTGAGTCAGAAGAAGAGGCATTAGAGGCAGGGTCCATGGTGGGGAATGAGTCAGGCTCCTCAGGAGTGGGTACCAGTGTTGGCTTGGCCAGTCTGGAGCAATGAGAATCATCTTTGGTCTGTCTGCTTTGGTCTTTAATAGAACTTTGGGCAGCAGAGGAAGAGAAGGGAAGGCATAAACGGTCATTGATGTCCAACTGAAAGAGAGAGCGTCCACTCTCCAGGCCTTTGGATGGAAGATCCTTGAGCAGAATTTTGTCAATTGATGATTCTTGTGGGAGGCAAAGAGATCTATGTCTGGCCTTCCCCATTCTTGGATTATTTCTGTAAAACTTTTGGATGCAATTTCCATTCGTGTGGATCTGTCATATTCCTGCTTAGGTTGTCTGCCAGCGTGTTTTCCTTGCCTGGCAAGTACTGTGCTTGTAGTTCCATTTGTAAGTCCATGGCCATGTTCCAAAGTGACATGGCCAGTCTGCATAGGGGGTAAGAATGTGTTCCTCCCGGTTTATGTACCACATAACTGTGGTGTTGTCCGTTCTTATCAATAGTTGACCTGGTTGTAGAAGGTCCTTGAAAGCTATAATAGCATTTATTACTGCTAGCATTTCTTTTTGATTGATGTGAAGGTGCTTTTCTTTTTGGGACCATTTGCTCTGAATGCACAGATCTGTCATGTGCACCCCCCAGGCGTAGTCCGAGGAGTCTGTTGTGATGACTTGATTTGCTTGAGGCTTGCTGAATGGAAGACCTGTGTTTGTTTGACATGCTTGAGCCCACCACAGAAATTCCTTTTGCAGACATGGAATTAGTGGTATTATTGTTTCCAAACTGTGGCTGTGTTGAGACCATGTGTTTTTCAGGTACCATTGCAGTTTCCTCATATGCAGCTTTGCACATGGGATTAGTAAGATGCAAGATGCCATCAATCCCAGAGCCTGCAGGATTTTCCTTGCAGTCAGCCTGGTGCAATTTGCTAGTGTTCTGAAGTATTAAATTAGTTGCCCCTGCTTCCCTGGCATGAGGTAGGCCATCTGGGTGTTTGTGTCCAAATTGGCACCCAGGAAAATTATCTTCCGAGAGGGTATTAGCCTTGATTTCTTTTTGTTGACTGTGTATGCCAGAGAGTTCAATAACATTATTAAATAAGCCAGATGTTTCAGAAGAATGTGCTTGCTGTCCGCTTGGATCAGGCAGTCGTCCAAATAGGGGTATATTTGTATCCCTTGAAGTCTGCAGTAGGCAATTACTGATGCCAGGCATTTCGTGAATACTCTGGGTGCAGTACATAAGCCAAAGGGCAATGCAGAGCATTGACAATGGGTTGAACCTGCAAGAGATCTGAGGTACCTTCTGCAATTTTGTCTGATTGGGACATGCAGGTATGCCTCCTTGAGGTCCAATGTTACCAGCCAAGACTCCTTGCCCAGCATGGGAAGAAGTTGCTGTAGAGTGAGCATCTTGAATTTTGGTACGAGTAGAAATGTGTTTAGGATGGATAGATCCAAAATAGGTCTCCAATCTTTTCCCTTCCTTGGCACCAGAAATAGCCTGGAATAAAAACCTTGACTTTGTTCGTGCGTAGGTACCTCTTGAATAGCTTTCATGTTTATGAGATCTGTAATTTGCCTTTGTGCCTCTGCCCTTTGATTGTGTGGCAGGTTTGGCATGCCTCTCCATGTTTGGAAGGGTGTGAAAATGGAATTTGTAGTCTCTGTTTATAATGTCCAGGATCCATTTGTCCTTTGTGACAACATGCCAATTTTTTGAAAATAATGCCAGCTTTCCTCCTAAGGGGGCTGCCATTTGAGACCTGGTTGGCATGCAAAGGGGAAAGTCATTGGGTTTGCTTTCTGAAAGATTGCGAGTTGTCCTCACCGCCTCTGTGTAGGAGCTTGCCATCGTCTGCCTTTATACGATCCTTGGGATTGTCCTCTGCCCCTCGGGCGCCTGTATCTGCCTCTTTGGGGTCTGTCTGTGGCAGGAAAGGACCAGTTTTTGGAAGGCCAATTTCTACTAAAATGTGGGGGTTGAACCTGTAGAAATTCTTTCACAGTTTGCATTGATTCAGCCTTTTCCTCCATTTTCCTTAATACCTCCTCAGAATTAGCACTAAATAGTACATCCTTTTGAAGACTGGCGTCTAGTAATTTAGCTTTGACATGATCATGCAAAGCTTGTTCCTTGAGCCAGGCATGCCTACGTATGACTGATCCTGTAACAACAGCTCTACATGAGGCCTCTAGAGCATCAAAACCACACTGTAAGGTATGCTTACCCACTTGTTCTGCACTATGCATCAAATCCTGCAACTCCTTCAAGTCAGGTTGGTCAGGTTGTGACATTTTACTTTTCAATTGTGATAGCAAATACTGTTGGTATTTTAGCATATGAAACTGACAGTTTAAGGCCCTCATGGATAAGGTAGCCGAGGTATATACCTTTTTTCCCCACCTTTCTAAGGATCTGGAATCTCTCTCGGAGGGCAATGGATTTTGGCAATAGAGGCCTTACCTCCCTTAGGGCCCTGTGAGATGGTTTCTGGGTCAGCAGCATGGCTTTTGTATAGAAATTGGTGTGAGTCAGGAACCCTGTAGTACCTGTCAGGCTTAACTGGAGCTGGAGGTAGAGAGTCCGGGTTAAGGCAGGCCTCAGAGTAAACATCATCTAGGATGTTCGAGACAAGAGGTATAGTCAGAGGCCTGTGCTGAGGTAACAAGAGAAATTCCCTGAGCCTTTTCTTAGAATCTGAATAATCCTGGCCTTCCCAGTGGAAGTGTTCCCTTAAGGTAAACAAGGTTTTGGGAGAGTCCTGCCTGATCTTGTGCAAGACTTGTGGCAGCAGAGGAAGAGAAAGGAAGGCATACAAAAACATCCTCTTCCAAGGAAAAGACAGTGCATCCATTTTCCAAACCAGAGGACATGAGACTCCGGAACACAAAAGATGAAGTTGTCTGCTCAGAGGGAGGCAAAAAGATCTATCAGAGGGGTTTCCCACTGATGGACAATGTCCAGGAACACATCTCTGTGAAGCAGCCATTCGTGAGCTTGTGTGCTGGACCTGCTCAAAGAGTCCAGCCACTAGACTGTGCTCCAAGGGAAAGTAAACAGCCCGAAGAGTTACTTAACACTGGGAAGCTAGATCCCAGACCTGAGGGGCTAGTCTGCAAAGATAGGAATTGGTATCCCCCCTTTGCTTGTTGACATACCAAATCAGTGTAGTATTGTTTGTGAGGGGCCCAGGATGAAACAGGGATTATAAAGCCTGAAGAGCTAGAAGCAGAGCCCTCGTCTCCATTATACTGATGTAGTCCAATTTCTGATGACAATGCCAGAGACTCAGAACCTTAAGAGAGCTGAAGGAGGTTTTCCCATCTCCTGTCTGAGACATCTGCAAAGAACCCTTCAGTTGGGACTGGAGCCTGGAAAGGTAGCCCCAGGTTGACAAAGTTGATGACTCCACAACTGAATCTTGAGCTTGAGGCAGGGAAGGAATGGAATTGGGGCAGGGAAGGAATGGAATTGGGAAGTCCAGAGGGTGGCAACGTTGGAGCCATACTGACCTGAGGTACTGATGCAGCTTTCTCATGTAGAGACTGGAGTCTAGCCATAGGGAGCATTGGGAATGGTAAAAGCTGTGAACCTGAGGACTCTGAGAAAACCCCTGTCTGTGACAGGAGCCAGAGGAAGAAGAAACTGGAAAAAGGCAGTAAGAGACAGGGTTTTGGGAACATACAGTGCTACCAGCATGGGGATGGTCTGAAGCCTGCAACCAAGGAAAATATGATGCTGAGAAGGGGTCAGAGCTGATTTCTGGAAAAATATGGTAAATCCTAGACTCTGCAACAGGGAAACAGTAAACTAGAGAGCCTGAAGCAGAGCACTGGAGGAAGAAGTTTGAATGCGCAGATTTGTCCAGATAGGGAAAGATCTGATCTCTTCTCATCCTGCAAAAGCAATGACAGGGGTAAGGTATTTGGTGAATACCCTTGGGAAGCAGAGAGGCCAAAGGGCAAAGAAGAACTGAAAATGCATGGAAGAAACAGAGAAATAAAAAAATTCCTGAAAGGGGAGGTGGATGAGGATAAGGTAGGCATCTTTGAAGTCTAGAGAGACCAGACAGGCAAGGCCTGGGGTAGAAGAAGGTGGGGGGGGGGGCTGATGAGATGACATTCGAATGGAAGGAATCTTGGGAAAGGTGAGCGGTGAAAGGTCGAGAAGTGCTCTCCTTTCTGGGAACCAAAAACATTCTGGAATAAAACCCCCTCTCTACTTGGGAGGGGACACAGCTTGAATGGTGCCCTGGACCAAAACAGAATGGAACACCTCTGGGAAAAGAGGAAGTTGCTTCCAAGGAGCTTGATGGATGCCCAAAAAGGGAGGAAGGGGTTTCCAAACCATAAAATATCCCTGGCGGATAACCGGCAGAACCCAAGAGTCTGTTGTGATATTTAACCAATTTGAAAGAGACTGAGAAAAATGGAGTGATATGGGAACCTGGCCGACGGAAAGGGAAGCAAACGGTCAAAGGGAACTCTGCTTATCCCGAAAAGCAGGTTTCTGGGAAGTAGGGGTTTGAGTACACTTAGCAGGAGGCTCACAATCTAGAACCCTTTTTTCCCCTTGGGTGGAGGGGCAAATCCTCTGAAACCTAGGAAGAGGAGAAACAAAAATATGTTTCAATTCTTGCAAGACTTTAAGCCTATCCTGGAGAGACTTGAAAAGTTCAGCAACAGCAGCACCAAAAAGATTTTTATTATCCAAAGGAGCATCCAATAATTGTCCTTAATGTCATCAGGCAAAGCCTGAAAATGAAGCAGAGTAATGCCTCATAACACAACCAAAGGAAACAGCCCTGGAAGGGGTTATCAGCTGCATTATAGCTGCATTTAATAGAGTGGCGAGCATCTTGAGAGGTACAGCCCAACAGAGAAAGGGCAGAAGCATTTCCCTCAGAGACAATAAGGTCAGAAACCACTTTGAAAACCTAAGAAATGAGGGTCAAACCATATCCCGTCATATCAGTCTGATAGATGATGGCCCACAAGGATAAAGTGGCAGCAGTGCAAACCTTTTTGTTCAGACTCTCTGTGGCCCTACTATTTTTATCTGAAGTAAGCAACCTGGTAGAGGGCAACAACTTGGAGGGGGCTTGTCAGAAGAGACAGACACTACAGGAGGACATTTATAAAAAAAAAAAAAAAAAACTTACATTTGTCAGGCACCTTGTAAACTCTATCAGGTTTTGTGGGAGCTGGGGGCTGAGAATCAGGGACCACAGAAGCTGCTGAAAAGTTATCCAAATGGGCAGCCAGAATTGGGTGAATAGCAGATGACTTGGCAGACTCCATCTGGAGGAGCTCATACTACCTTTTCTGAATATCAAATACTTGAGAGCAATCCCACCTTCAAAAATCCCTCATGTGGGCAACAATATCCCCAAAGGAGAGTTCCACCAAAGGGGAATCTGGACTAACAAAGTCCTCTTCCTCTGAACCATGGTCCAAGAGGAGGGGGATTGAGAAGAGTAAACCAGGGACTCTTCTCCAGCATCCAGATCTTCATCAGGAGTCAAGTTCCCTGGGTCTTTTAAGAAGAGCGGAAGACCAGGAAGGGGGCAGGCCCAGACACACTTGAGGATTTAAAGCCATAACGGCATTAAATAACTCCAGAGTAAAATCCTGCCATTCGCATTGGGGATCCTTAATTACAGGAGAAGTATGCCTGGCTTTCTGTTTCTTCTTCTGCAGGATATCCCCACGAAGCACCCTTGGAGGGTCAAACCCTTGGCGACACTCAAGCACAGTAGGGATCTCCACCCTAACTAAGAGCTACAGAATCCCATCAGCCCCTCTGATATAATCAGCTGAGATTCCCTCTCAATATCTACGGTAGACATTTGTAAGCCCTTGAGGACATGTGAGAAATCAGATCCATGCCAGCCTGTGATGACGTAGCAGCAGAGGAATCCAAGGCAAACACAGGACGACCTTCTGGGCTTTCATTAGCCTAAAGTGAGACTTCTTGGGGTTGCTGGCAGCAACAACATCAGACCTAAGTTTTTTCACCTTTTTCTTGGTCAACAGCTGACCCTTGGGAAGGGGAGACTCTCCCACAGCACCTTCAGCCAACAGCTTAAGACCTTGGTTTTCCAGGTAAACAGATAAAGAGGACAGATGACTACGTAGGGTCTTAGGGACAAAAGCTAGGCAGACAGAACACTATATATGGTCGTGGGAAGCACTCAAACAGAAAAGACTCTGGACGTGATAGTCTTTATGGGAATCTGCCTCTCATACAGACCAACAGCACTATATAAAGAAAGATGGGAAGAAATTCCATCAGGACACAACTGAAACATGGCTTGGTAATTAGCAGAGCAGGACAGGTATTCAGACAGACTTTGAATGATGTGGTTCGGACCGGCGGCAAAGAATTTCTCAGTATGTGTATCCGTATGTCACCTTCATGCTCTACGCCTTGTGCAGGGAGCGTGTGTGTGACATACAGTACTAAAGGCTTTGGTATACTGGACAGATGTTGGATTTTCCTTGGCAGGAGATCACTTAGGTTATGAATATTGCAATGATGACATGGAAGGCCATTAATGCATCAGAGGCACACTACCAGCTTCTGGAAAGTGACTCAGCAGATGGTACAAAAACTATCAGGTTGCAAGGCAAAGACAGAAAGATAAAGATAGTCATCATTCACCTTTTATAAGGATGCTGGCAACAACCTGCTCACCAGTACACAGGATGTCAAAGGCAGATGGAAGTACTTCTTCCAACAGCTTCTTAAATGAAGGCCCCACAAAGACTAATACATGATTCTCCTCTGCAGAAACCTAGTCATCCAAATTCTCTGTCATCTTCAAGAAAACTAAGGGAATAAAAAACACTACTCCTTCAATTAAAGATGCTCCCTCAAACAGTAATGAGAAAATGATATCCATGGCAAAAAGAAGAACAAATAAGGATATTAGCTGTAAAGGACCTGCCAATAATGTTGTCAGACTTCTACATAATATATAGAATAATCATTAAATTCTTTAGAAACAAATTTGTTCTGGAAATCTGGCATCAGGTCATAGTGACTACCGTACATAAGGGAGGTATTACATCACAAACAAACCGTATTTACAAACCCATCAACCTAACTGAACTTGGAAAGATTATGCTGATTTTGCCCTAAAGGATTCAGCAAAATCTAATTTTATTTCTTTTCTTAATCTATTGACATTTTCCCTTCTTAATTTGAGATATTTTTTGAAAAGGTATCAAAAGAACCTGACTGATCATACCTGGAACCTACCTAGACTTCACAAATGAATTTCACACAAATAATCCATGCAGTTACTATAAACTAATTCAACTCAACATTAACCTAATAAGAAACAAGTGTTTACAGATAAGAATGCAATATACAACAGCAGGCTATTTCTACAAGCCTACTGACAAATGTTCTGCAATGTTCTTTGGCTTGTTTGTGGTGGAAACTCCAAGAAGAGAACAGTGAAACATGCAGAGAACTGCGCAGTGCAGGAGATGATTAACTGTAATAAGGATGCAAAAACACTTCATGAGGTCCCAAACAAAACACATTGGTGTAGTAAAAGCCTCATTTCACTAAATGAGTCTTCATTACATTTGGGAAAGAAAAACATTTACTCGATAGCAATTAAAGAAGAGATGCTAAAACTTCATCAGATTTTGGGGGGGATAGATTTAATTTGATTAAAAATTAATAGATAGATACTAAGGATAGGCAATGAATAAAAAGTTTGAAGACTCCTTGGACACACCAAATTTTAACTTCCCATTAATGTGTTACATCTGTAAGACCAGGTTTCACTTAAATGTAGTTTGTTAGACATAAATACAATATTCTCTTTGCATAGCCCTGCATGGGTTTCATAAGCAGAACAGTAGGCTTACTGTCAAATAAATGTGTATTGAATCCTACCATAAACATATTACACTACCTCATTAATGCTCCCCCTGCACAACCATCTTGGTGTACTTGATCACCAATGAAGTCAATATGGCATTTTACAAATACTTTTCCACTTCTTTTTCTGCCATCTATCTTCCATTTCCAAAGTATTACGCTTATAATGTACTTTATCAGCCTTTTCCCAGCTTAGACCCATCTTTTTTCTATAGTGTTTAAAGCTTTTTCTTTAACAAAAATGTCTTCAAGGCATTTCATTTCATTTTAATAATCCTGTTACAGTAACAGAGATCACGGTCATCAGCATCACGTGAAAAAAAATCAAACAAAAAGCACATTCAGAATGAAAGCAATCAGGTTTAATTCATCTCCTCAAACATATTAAATGACTGCAGTGAAAGGTGTGTTACCTTCTCTCAGCAAAACAAATCATAAAAGCTTTCATATAATTGCTGAACAGAAACTTTGGACAAAACGAGGCAATGTACTACATGACCAAACAGGAAATACAATCAACCATCAGCAGCTGTGAAGTGGTGAGAACTGAAGATGGTGTACTCCCTCCCAATCATTGCTGATTTATATAGGGTCATGCTGACTAATGCTGGGGCAGAAATAGTCCATGATAAATGGTGTTTGCAGGGTCATGTTCAAGTGATGGAAATTTGGACAGAATACAACCCAGCAGGGGTGAGCAAAAATCCCCAAATGCTGCTGATTAAACACAAAATGTTATTAGGCAACATACAATTAAAAGTAACA